>NW_025942510.1:278905-279422 GCF_000764305.2 Hyalella azteca
CTACATCCTTACTGTGATGAATATGGTGAGTGATGGTGACATCACCAACTACATCCTTACTGTGATGAATATGGTGAGTGATGGTGACATCACCAACTACATCCTCACTGTGATGAATATGGTGAGTGATGGTGACATCACCAACTACATCCTTACTGTGATGAATATGGTGAGTGAGTGAGTGATGGTGACATCACCAACTACATCCTTACTGTGATGAATATGGTGAGTCAAGTCACGATACACTAACAGGTTACAATAAATAACAAAATAACATAACATAAATCGTATCCCCCGCCCCCATTAACCCCAGCTCCCGCGCCCCCGCAGGTGTCACGGGTGTTCCACGACGCCAGCATCGGCAACGCCATCAACGTGGTCGTGGTTCGCATCCTGCTGCTCGAGACACCGCAGTACGAGGTGTGGTGCTGTGGTGCAGTGGTGCAGTGGTGCTGTGGTGCAGTGGTGCTGTGGTGCCGTGGTGCAGTGGTGCAGTGGTGCAGTGGTGCAGTGGTGC
>NW_025942510.1:280286-308487 GCF_000764305.2 Hyalella azteca
GACGTCATGCCTTACCAAGCCAGCGTCCGTGCGACGTCCTGCCTTACCCTGTCTCTTATACACATCTAGATGTGTATAAGAGACCAATGCTGCAGTGCTGCTGCACCATGCTGATGCCGTGACAATGCTGCAGTGCTGCTGCACCATGCTGATGCCGTGACAATGCTGCAGTGCTGCTGCACCATGCTGATGCCGTGACAATGCTGCAGTGCTGCTGCTGCATGCATTGCAACCCAACGTTATTGAAAAATGTTGCATGTTGAACATAAGAAAATGTAAGATTAGTGAGAATTACGTTTTGTGTGAATAATGATTAGAGAAAATAATGATTAGTATGAATAATATTAGTGAAAATAATGATTTGTGACACTGATCATTAGTGAAAATAATGATTTGTGACACTGATCATTAGCGATAATAATGATTTGTTTGAATAATTAATGAAGTATGGTCACGCGATATATAGCTGTATTATGAGAGTGAGATATAACCTTCCGCGTTCAGTTTTCCGGAACGATAACACTGCTGTGACAGTTAACAACTGTGACTTCTGAGATTAACAACCGTGACCTTTGAGGTCACTGACATTCAATTATTTTGCCCAATAGCACTGTGGCCTTGAAACTGTTTAACAGTGCTTTAAACGTTCTTAATTCATAAAACTTTTTGAGATGATATTTCGTTAATTTTGCCCTTCCCAATAGCAGATAATATAGCATCTAGCACTGCCTAAATAGTGCACTGCCTAAATAGTGCACTGCCAAGCCCGTTGCAACCATGAATGCCCTTGCACCATTTAAGAGGGTAAAATGAGGGTAAATACCCTTATACGGTACTGCTAATTAAATATAAATATATAATAAATATAGGAAAATAAATTTATAACCTTATACCGCACAAATAAGATAAAAGAGAGGTTAATAAAATAAAGGTTAATGACCATCTTCATGAAGACGTTCACAAATGGTTCAAAATCTTGTAAATCGCCTATAGTGATTGCCAAAACAAGTCGTAAAATACATGACAAGCTCTAGACTTAAGTCTAGTCATTCAGCTGTGTGTAGTCATGTAGACTTAAGTCTAGTCATGCAGCTGTAAGTAGTCATTTAGACTTAAGTCTAGCCATGCAGCTGTGTGTAGTCATGTATGTAGACTTAAGTCTAGTCATGCAGCTGTAAGCAGTCGTGTAGACTTAAGTCTAGTCGTGCAGCTGTAAGCAGTCATGTAGACTTAAGTCTAGTCATGCAGCTGTAAGCAGTCATGTAGACTAAAGTCTAGTCATGCAGCTGTGAGCAGTCATGTAGACTTAAGTCTAGTCATGCAGCTGTAAGCAGTCATGTAGACTTAAGTCTAGTCATGCAGCTGTAAGCAGTCATGTAGACTTAAGTCTAGACATGCAGCTGTAAGCAGTCATGTAGACTCAAGTCCAGTCATGCCGCTGTAGACTTAAGTCTAGTCATGCAGCTGTAAGTAGTCATGTAGACTTAAGTCCAGTCATGCCGCTGTAGACTTAAGTCTAGACATGCAGTTGTAAGCAGTCATGTAGACTTAAGTCCAGTCATGCAGCTGTAAGCAGTCATGTAGACTTAAGTCTAGTCATGCAGCTGTAAACTCACCTCCTTTTTCCAAGGCCATGAGATGGTCATGGACTTAAGGCTGGACTTGGAACCTCGTCTCACCTGTTAAGAGAAAAACAGAACTGTTAATTAACAGTCAAATAAATACGGTTAAGAGACAAAATCTTAACCGTTAAACCTATACCTTTGGACAAAATCTAAAAGAAACAAGTAAAGTTCAACTACCATATTAAATTGAACACTTATAACATAGAATATAATTTTCCCTATACTAAATAATATTGAATAAGAACTACAACATTAAACTGATCATTTTCCCTATATTAAATAATATTGAATTAAAACAACATGATGGAGAGGTAGCAAAGGTTAGTAGGAACTGTAGAATGTAGTAGCGCTAGTACGGCTGAACTGGTAATAGTTAAAAATATAAACCATTAGAAATAACTGATAGATAAATTAAATAATTTAATTTAATTAAATAATTATAATTAAAATAACTGATAATTGAAATAATTGATAATTAATATTCCTTAGGAATGCCTGTTTAACGTTAGTTCCTACAATACCAATGATAATAACAACTGTCAACAATAACTGTCAACAATAAAAAATTGTAAAAATAACAAACTGTCAACAATAACAAACTGTCAATACCGTCAACAATAAACAACTGTCAACAATAACAAACTGTCAACAATAACAAACAGTCAACAATAACAGTCAACAATAACAAACCGTCAATAATTAGCAAACTGTCAACAATAACAAACTGTCAACAATAACAAACTGTCAACAATAACAAACTTTCAACAACAACAATGTGTCAACAATAACAAACTGTTAACAATAACAAACTGTCAACAATAACAAACTGTCAACAATAACAAACTTTCAACAACAACAATCTGTCAACAATAACAATCTGTCAACAATAACAAACTGTTAACAATAACAAACTGTCAACAATAACAAACTGTCAACAATAACCAACTCTCAACAATAGCTTTGACTCCCTCATTTCCCTGAGTGTAGCGACATGAGCATGGCTGGCAATGCTGTGGCCTTGAGGGCTCGTTGGTGACGCGCAGCACGGAGCAGCATTACGGGTGCAGCACGGAGCAGCATTACGGGTGCAGCACGGAGCAGCATTACGGGTGCAGCACGGAGCAGCATTACGGGTGCAGCACGGAGCAGCATTACGGGTGCAGCACGGAGCAGCATTACGGGTGCAGCACGGAGCAGCATTACGGGTGCAGCACGGAGCAGCATTACGGGTGCAGCACGGAGCAGCATTACGGGTGCAGCACGGAGCAGCATTACGGGTGCAGCACGGAGCAGCATTACGGGTGCAGCACGGAGCAGCATTACGGGTGCAGCACGGAGCAGCNCCCCCCCCCCCCCGCGCTGGCAGGTATCACGGCTATGAATAGCGCGGTGCTGCAGTGCAGAGAGGGGGGAGGGGGAGAGGGTATAAAGAGAGCAGCAAGAGAGGACGAATAGGGAGAAATTGAGGGGTAAATAGAGAGCAGGTAAAGAGGAGGAATAGGGAGAGAAAACGGAGAGAGATGGAGGAGGTGGAGGGAGAGAGGAAGGGAATAAAAAGAGAGCAGGAAGAGATAAAAGAGGAGAGAAAACAGAGAGAGGGATAAAAAGAGAAAGATCAAAAGAGAGCAAGAAGAGAAGAGAAAACCGAGAGAGAGAGAGAAATAGAGAGAGATATAAAGTTAGCAGGGAGAGATAAAAGAGAAAATTGAGAGATGAAAATAAAGAGAGAAATCAAAAGAGAGCAGGAAGAGATAAAAAAAGGAGAAAAACAGAAAGAAGTCAATGGAGAGAGATCACGAGAGAGCTGGAAGAGAGAATAGAGGAGAGAAAACAGAGAGAGGGAAATAGAGAGAGATCAAAGAATATGAGAAAGATAAAACAATGCAGGGGAGAGAGGTATGGTGAGAGACACAGACTAGCAATAAAATGGTAGTAATGTTGAGTTACTAGCACCAGCACCGACAACATTCCTAGTCTTCACTAGTTTACTAACACAATCCTAGTGAGTGAGCATTAAAAATGCATCTAGTTCAATTTCGTTCACCTTTTGTTATTATAGGTTAAGCACTAATTCTTTAAATCAGTTTTTTCCCTTGTTCCCTTATCCAGTGAATTAATTTTTTCCTCAAGCCTTAATCCCATGAATTATTTTTTTCCTTCAGCCCCAATCCCGTAAATTATTTTTTTCCTTCAGCCCCAATCCCGTAAATTAATTTTTTATTAATTATAATTCCCGTAGATTAGGTAATTTTTTTCCTCAAGCCTTATTCCCATGAATTAATTTTTTCCTCTTAAGCCCCAATCCCGTAAATTAATTTTTTGCGGTTTAAGCCCCAATTTAAGCCCATCAGGCCCTAATTAAGCCCATTTAAGCCCTAATTTAAGCCCATTTAAGCCAGTTAACATAACAACCTATAATGAAAATAACAGAAGATCAGATTATCAAGTGGAATAATATCATACGTTATTATTATTACCCCTCAGGGGGGACTTATGACGTGTGTCTGTGTTCGTCAGAAGTCCTATGGGATTTCGCGCTCCTAGGGGGATTGTTCCTGAGCGCCCCACCGCTGAGCTCGCGGTGTCTGACTGCAGGTCTCAGTTGTGGGGTTAAGTTATTATGTAGGTAGGATTCCTTATATCTCCCTTCTCTGTCTCTCTCGTGCGGGCGGCCGACGTCCCGTGTAAGCGACCTCTTGTTCGAGTGTCTCAGTTTCTGTTGCTTTTCACCTGTCCCTCCTTGTCACCTGTCCCTCCTTTTCACCTGTCCCTCCTTGTCACTTCGTCTCTTTGAGATGCTAACGCTGCTTCTTTCGAGCCAGCTTCAGCGGGCTGGACATCTGAGACCTTCCGCCCCTTGTGGGTGATGAATAATTAAGACCTTCCACCTCTATGGTGATGTTCATCTTGACTTTCGGTGCGAGATAGCTAAATAGCTGAAGCGCTAGTAAACATTTGGCCACTAAACTAAACTAAACTAACTTATTATTATTACTTATATTATCAAATGGGTTAATATTATATATCATTATGTATTATCTATATCAAGCGATCATATTATATCACTTAATTATTATATTAAGAAGGTACTTAAATATATTACATAGCCATTGTCTTGATATCTCGATGCTAAAAACCATGCAGCAATCACTCATCACACGCTGTTAGTAATTTTACACGAACATATACTTCAATAAAATATTACTCGCCATATTAAAGTTATTTTCAATCTTACAATATTATTTTCCCATCAAAATAACTTACACGTATAATTATTTTATTTATTTAGTAGGTAGTGTAAAATGTGCTGCCTTTCAGTGAAGCGGGAGTGACAAATGAGTGATAAATCCAAAAAGCGATGCACTTTTTCTTCTTATGCAACAACAATAACACATATATAACCATACAATAACAATAATAACAATAACAATACAATAACAATAACAACAATAACAATACAATAACAACAATAACAATACAATAACAATAATAACAATGCAATAACAATAATAACATACAATAACAATACAATAACAATAATAACAATACAATAACAAAAATAACAATCCTGACCCAGTTTAGGCCGAGATTTCAATGCTCTATGTTCCTGCTGAGAATAAGACACTGTGTCAATATTCGGACAAAACACCCCATTCATTCCTGGGCATTGAACGTGACATTCAACCATGATGTGAATAATTTATTCGAATACTGTTTAAAATAAGAGTAGCAAAATAACAGTAGTAAAATAACAGTAGTAAAATAAGAGTAACAAAATAAGAGTAGCAAAATAACAGTAGCAAAATAACAGTAGCAAAATAACAGTAGCAAAATAACAGTAGTAAAATAACAGTAGTAAAATAACAGTGGGAAATTAACAGTAGCAAAATAACAGTAGNGGAACGAAGTAAACAACAGAGGACGCTTGTCTACATCAAACAGGAACGAAGTAAACAGCAGAGAACGCTTGTCTACATCAAACAGGAACGAAGTAAACAACAGAGGACGGTTGTCTACATCAAACAGGAACGAAGTAAACAACAGAGGACGCTTGTCTACATCAAACAGGAACGAAGTAAACAACAACAGAGGACGGTTGTCTACATCAAACAGGAACGAAGTAAACAGCAGAGAACGCTTGTCTACATCAAACAGGAACGCAGTAAACAACAGAGGACGCCTGTTCACATCAAACAGGAACAAAGTAAACAACAGAGGACTTGTTCACATCAAACAGGAACGCAGTAAACAGGACTTGTCTACATCAAACAGGAACGAAGTAAACAGCAGAGAACGCTTGTCTACATCAAACAGGAACGCAGTAAACAACAGAGTACGCCTGTTCACATCAAACAGGAAACAAAGTAAACAACAGAGAACGCTTGTTTACATCAAACAGGAACGCAGTAAACAACAGAGGACGCCTGTTCACATCAAACAGGAACGAAGTAAACAACAGAGGACGCTTGTTAACATCAAACAGGAACGCAGTAAACAACAGAGGACGCTTGTTCACATCAAAACAGGAGCGAAGTAAACAACAGAGGACGCTTGTTCACATCAAACAGGA
This sequence comes from Hyalella azteca, assembly GCF_000764305.2. Classification (NCBI taxonomy): domain Eukaryota; kingdom Metazoa; phylum Arthropoda; class Malacostraca; order Amphipoda; family Hyalellidae; genus Hyalella; species Hyalella azteca. Next base: position 286,482 of record NW_025942510.1, read on the forward strand.
ACAAAGTAAACAACAGACATAACAGAAACCTACTGAACAGTAGCTTATATCGCCGCTTCAATGCGAGTTTCTCAGTTAAAATTCCGTTTTTTTTGTCTTTTTATATTATTAATCAATCAAAACCCTATTCGATGTCTTAGAATCATTACAATAAAAAGTATTAACTAATTATACATTAATTATATCAACCTTTATCTGATCCATAATATCTCCGAAGACAAGAGAAAGGCTTAATATATGCAGCACAGCGGACGTGCTTCACATTATTAGAGATACCGGTAATAAACTTTTTAAATGGATTATTTCTCGTAATTAATGATAGCTAATGATCATTTGTCTTAATGATGACAATTAATGATAACTAATGATAATTAGTGATGACTTATGATAATTAGTGATGACTAATGATAACTAATGATAACTAATACATGATAATTTTTGATATTAATGATCATTTCTCCTAATTACTGGTTACTAATCACGAGTTTCATGATAAATTAGGCCATTGCTCGGTAAACTCAAGTTAGGAAATTAACCAAGACAGCACACTCGCCACAATCACCGAGTACTCATCACTGCGCACTCCCAACAATCACCACACTCACAGCACACTCACCACAATCACCGAGTACTCATCACAGCACACTCCCAACAATCACCACACTCACAGCACACTCGCCACAATCACCGAGTACTCATCACAGCACACTCCCAACAATCACCACACTCACAGCACACTCACCACAATCACCGAGTACTCATCACAGCACACTCCCAACAATCACCACACTCACAGCACACTCACCACAATCACCGAGTACTCATCACAGCACACTCCCAACAATCACCACACTCACAACACACTCCCAACAATCACCACAAACACAGCACACTCCCAACAATCACCACAATCACAACACACTCCCAACAATCACCACAAACACAGCACACTCCCAACAATCACCACAATCACAACACACTCCCAACAATCACCACAATCACAGCACACTCCCAACAATCACCACAAACACAACACATTCCCAACAATCACAACAATCACAGTTATCACCACAATCTGCGATTGCAGCGCAGACTTCTTTAATAAAAATTTTAATCAACGATAAACAGGTTACACATTTTCAAGTTTATATCACATTTCAATCTCTGGTGAAAAAAATTGTTGTTTGCTGTCGATATTAAAACTTAAAAGTAAAAAATCTCAGTAAACTACAAACTTGAATCGGAAAATTTATTTCCAAAATATTCTTTGAACTTTCTTACGAAAACACATTTGGAAAAAATTGAGGAAAGTGAAGTTGAAATTGATAATGAGGATAGTGAAGAAAGTGAGGATAGTGAAACTCAGTCAAGATAAAAAATATAAAAATTATGAAACTTAAGCTGGCATTGTTAAATCTTCTTGGTAAAATACGGTCAATATTATAGAATTATAATTAGTCTATAATATCAGCAATTATTAACACTATTAAACATTAATTACTAATATTAACTACAAATTAATAATAGTAATTAGTTAACACTGAACAGCAGGCCTCCAAAGGTGAAATACCATGGCTTCATCTCAGTACTAATTCAAAAGAAAAATTAACAGCAATGAAATAACGGCATTTTATTCGGATTTTTTTTTTACTTTTGGTAATTTGCAGTGAATATTGACCGTGAGCTGAACAGCTTAGGATAATTTTAAGATAGACAATTATTAAGATAGATTAATATAGATAATTAATAGGATAGATTAAGTTAGATAATTTTAAGATAATAGACAATTTTAAGATAATAGACAATTTTAAGATAAAAGATCTTAATCTAATTTGAGATCTTAAAATTTTTAAGATAAAAATAGAATTTTGTCTAAAAAGCGATGCACTTCCTGCCCATGTCTGGGCCATCTATGACCCATATTTGCCCAGCAAAAGAAGGTATCAGTGATACCTGCAGAAAGTGTGTTACTGTTTGGACAATAAAACACATTCATTTCTTTTTAGTGTGACATTGCATCGGAGGCAAAACGATATATACTATCAGTGCGCACTAGTAATAGTAAAATAACAACAACGTAAATTTTTTTAAAGTTTTAACAACAACAATAAATAATCAAAATAACGTAATTTTCTGCTTATATTCGTACCAAATGTTATTGCTAATAAAAATCTATATAAATAATGCTTTCATTAATAGGTACTCTTTCGTACACCTGCAAGTGTATGGTAAATGATTACCTAACTCATTGAATTTAATGCAAACGTAAAAATTCCAACGAGTAAAATGAATACAAAATTCGTAGCAGCATTAAATATTGACGCGTATATTGAATATAAAGATCGTATAGCAGCATTAAATATTGACGCGTATATTAAATATAAAGATCGTATAGCAGCATTAAATATTGACGCAGATATTGAATATAAAGATCGTATAGCAGCATTAAATATTGACGCATATATTAAATATAAAGATCGTATAGCAGCATTAAATATTGCAGCGTATATTGAATATAAAGATCGTAGCAGCATCAAATATTAACGCGTATATTGAATATAAAGATCGTAGCAGCATCAAATATTAACGCGTATATTTAATATAAAGATCATATAGCAGCATTATATACTTACAGGCGCCATTGGTGCCTCAGGTTTCTTGTCATCTGCCAGTTTTCCGCCTGCCATTTTGAAGCAGATCGACGGTCAATATGCGTAAATTTTTTACAAATTATTAAAAAGAATTCTTTTTTCCTTTATAAATGAAGTGGAAGATTCAATCCTCGGAAAAGTAATGGATATCCTCCAAAAAAGGACTGGAAATCCTTGCCAAATAAATGGGGATCCTCGATTCAATATTGGGGATATTTAACAGTGGACTGGAGATCCCTAACAGTGGACTGGAGATCCGCAACACTGGACTGGAAATCCCTAACAGTGGACTGGAGATCCCTAACAGTGGACTGGAGATCCCTAACAAAGGACTGGAGATTCTTTTCAGTAGACTGGAGATCCTTGTCAGTGAACTGGAGACCCTTGACAGTGGACTGGAGATCCTCAAAAGTGGACTGGAGATCCTTAACAGTAGACTGGAGATCCTCAACAATGGACTGGAGATCCTTTTCAGTGGACTGGAGATCCCTAACAGTGGACTGGGATCCTTATCAGTGGACTGGAGATCCTTTTCAGTGGACTGGAGATCCTTTTCAGTAGACTGGAGATCCTTGTCAGTGGACTGGAGATCTTCGACCGCAAAAAACAGGAGATTCTCAACAGAAAATCGAACGAAACTCGCGTAAAATATTCAGTAATATAATCAAGATGAAGATCTTGTCATTCGATGTAGTCGAACTGCACAACTGTGCTGAATATAGCTTATGTTGGGTTGAAGATTGTTTACGTTGAGTTGAAGATTGTTTACGTTGAGTTGAAGATTGTTTACGTTGAGTTGAAGATTGTTTACGTTGGGTTGGAGATTGTTTACGTTGAGTTGGAGATTGTTAACGTTGGGTTGAAGATTGTTAACGTTGAGTTGGAGATTGTTTGAGTGTTCGCGTGTTGAGAGTTCTGGCCAGAGAAGTTCTAAGCTTAAGCCTCAAGCTGGGATTCTAACGGAAACCGACGGAAAACGTGAAGCCGATCTTATAGCGAAATGATCAATTTTCAATCAATGTTAATAGTTATCAAATAGAGGAATAGAGGAATAAAATTTCTCCTAAATTACAAACTGAAAAATTTTGTTTAAATATTTTTTCATCACTTTAGGGACAGCAGATCGCACTGCATTGCAACTGCAACATTGCAAAGTCACAAATGATAACAGAGCGCAAATTTAAATTATTCTTGAAATATTTTTCAAATAAATTGTATTTCCGTCACAAAAGCAGGGATTGACACGATGGCAGCAGCACTATATAAGCAACATTTTCGAAAACTGGGACACTAGCTTCACGAGGCACTAGACACTAGCTTCACGAGACACCAGCTTCACGAGGCAGTAGGCACTAGCTTCACGAGGCACTAGCTTCACGAGGCACTAGCTTCTCGAGGCACTAGACACTAGCTTCACGAGACACCAGTTTCACGAGGCTGTAGGCACTAGCTTCACGAGACACTAGCTTCACGAGACACTAGCTTCACGAGGCACTAGCTTCACGAGACACCAGCTACAGTTTGCTTCACATCTCGGCCAGAACTGCGGTGCAGGGCGCAGGCAACCGCTCGACGCGCCCAAAAAAATTCGGTGCCAATCTCAGCCTCGTCTTGGCATGACGCCTGAACTCCAAGGAGGGGGGAGTGGAAGCAAGAGGAATAACCAGGGGATAAATAATAGGGGATAGACGGAAGAAGAATGGAGAAAATGGAAGAAGAATAGGGGAATGACGGAATACCCTCATAAAAATTGAACGATCTTGTCCGAATAGCGATGCACTTTATACTCTTATTTGGACAAGACTTAGTATCCTTGGTATTTTGTTTGGGACATAGCAGTCCCAGGCCACGATGGATCATGGCCTGGGACCATGGCCCCTCATTTGGGCCACCTGATGCACGATGCTGTTGCTTGCTTCTCGCCGCTGTTAGTGTTGCAGGGGAGGTCGATCTGGAATTGTGGCCAGGAACACGTCTAGCTGTCTCTTGAAGGTCTCCAGGGTGAACTCCCCCTCTCTTAGATCCCTTGGTAGGGCGTTGAACAGCCTTGGCCCTGCCACGGAAAGCGATCCTTCCCGCAGGGATTGAAATATGACTGCAGGTCTGTTACTTAGTAGGGGGATCTTGCACAGTCTCCCCCTTCTCTCGTTGTGATATGTCTGAATCCTGAAGGTCTCGCTCTCGAAGTTTGGCACCATTCCGGTTATCATTTTTCATGTGTACAGAGAGTACGCCGATTGTACTCTTATTTGGGTCACACTAACCCAGTATAGCCCAGAAACGTGACGTATCAGTACTACACTCAGAAAGTGTGTCAATATTTGGACAAATGACCCATTCATTTTTTTCGAGCGTAAGAAGGGTATGAATATACCCTACACATATTCATACATATAGGTTTGAATTCACCTACCATATATTCATAACTGAAGGTTTGTGCCCACGGTCCTTAACATAAGTGGTTGATAATGAATAATTCACAAAATTGTAAAGTCACATAATAAATTTCATTAATCTAAAGATTATGAAAACCTTATACATGCGGTGATGGTATGTCACATAATACAGGAATGGTGAAAAGTATAACAGAAATTAAATGATAACAGTTCAGAGAGTAGCTCGGCTACTGAGAAATCAACTGTTACTTTAAAAGATTATTTAGACACTTGTTATATATAGCTATATAACATTTTATAACTTATTATAATTTGTCATAACTTGTAATAAATTGTTATGACTTGTAATAAATTGTAATAACTTGTTAGAGCTTGTTATAACTTGATATAAATTGTAATAACTTGTTAGAGCTTGTTATAACTTGATATAAATCAACTTGTTATAACTTGATATAACTTGTAATAACTTGTCATAACTTGTTATAACTTGTTATAACTAGTAATGTTATAACTTGTTATAACTTGTAATAACTTGTTATAACTTGTTATAACTTGTTATAACTTGTTATAACTTGTTATAACTTGTTATAACTTGTTATAACTTGTTATAACTTGTTATAACTTGTAATAACTTGGGTTACTAAGGAGGAAGAATCCTTATTAAGAATCTCTTAATCCTTATTGAGAATCTCTTAATCCTTATTCTTAATCCTTATTAAGAATCTCTTAATCCTTATTAAGAGATTGAACAGAGCAGATATAGAGGAGATGAGCTACAGACATAAGCAGCAGCAGACATCAATATTGCATCATAGCGCATACATCTGCAGACTCAGCAGATGTATGCGCTGCTACAGACAAATGTAGCAGCAAACATAAAAAACAGCATTTGACGAAGGGTACACATGAGACGAGGTGTACACATGAGACGAAGTGCACATATTAGACGAAGTGTGCACATGAGACGAAATTAGAATAAGATAGCAGAATAAACTTGTTTAAAAACCAATGGTTAATGACCAGAGAATTCATTGATTAAAATTTCTATCTTGAAAATTTTAATCAATGAATTCTCTTGTCATTAACCACTCGTTTAGCTGCTGCTGCTGCTGCTACTGCTGCTGCTGCTGCTGCTGCTGCTGCTGCTGCTGCGGCTGCTGTTGCTGTTGCTGCTGCTGCAGCTGCTGCAGCTGCTGCTGCTGCTGCTGCTGCTGCTGCTGCTGTTGTGACGGCAGCTTTAATAGAGAGGAGTGGCAGAGGCAGCTGCGTGTGCCAAGAGAGCTCACATTTTCACACTAACTCGGTACGAATAGCATTATCCGAATGAACGCAGGAGATCAAAATCTTGTCACCTTTTAAACGAGATTTTTCATACTAACTCGGTACGAATAGCATTATTCAAGTGAAAGAAGGAGCTCAATAACCTGCCACCTTTTAAACGAGATTTTGATAGGTTTTAACCTCGCTAGATTTTTGTACTAACTCGGTACGAATAGCATTATCCAAATGAAAGCAGGAGCTCAAAAACCTGCCAACTTTAAACGAGATTTTGATCAGTTGTTACCTAGCTAGATTTTCATACTAACTCGGTACGAATACCATTATTCAGATGAAAACAAGAGCTCAAAAACCTGTTACCTTTAAAGGAGATTTTTTGTCACCTTTCATCACGCTAGATTTTGGCAATAGCTCCGTACGAATAGCATTATTCAAATGAACGCAGGAGCTCAAAACCTGCCACCTTTTAAACGAGATTTTGATCAGTTTTTACCGCGCTAGATTTTTGTACTAACTCGGTACGAAGAGCATTAGCATTATTCAAATGAAGGCACTGTCATCACATAAGCATAGGGAACATTTTCCTGTTTCCCAATTCATTTTATATGCCGAAAATGTCATTTATTGTAAACATTGAATTACTTTCAACAGTTTAACTATACCGCAGAGCTCATTACATCTAATACTGGAATATCCCTCCAGCGATGCGCAAGTGCACTAATTTCTGTGCATGCGAAATTGTCTTTTAATTCAACAACACTTATCATGCGGCCAACATTTAATCAACACCACAAAAATGGCCACTAATTCAAAATTTCATTTCTTTCAGTCAGAGATTACTTTCACAGGCCACAGATACAATACTAATTTGTATGATTTGTATGATTTGTATGATTTGTAGGATTTGAAAGTTTTGTACGATTGGTATGATTTGTATGATTTGTAGGATTGGTATGATTGGTATGATTTGTAGGATTTGTATGATTGGTATGATTTGTATGTTTTGTACGATTGGTATGATTTGTATGATTTGTAGGATTTGTACGATTGGTATGATTTGTATGATTTGTATGATTTGTACGATTAGTATGATTTGTATGATTTGTATGATTTGTATGATTTGTAGGATTTGTATGATTTGTATGTTTTGTATGTTTTGTATGATTAGTATGATTTGTACGATTTGTAGGATTTGTATGTTTTGTACGATTAGTATGATTTGTATGATTTGTATGATTTGTATGATTTGTAGGATTGGTATGATTTGTAGGATTTGTATGATTGGTATGATTGGCATGATTTGTATGATTGGTATGACTTGTATGATTTGTACGACTGAAGCACGAAAGCATACTCGACTGACATACTCAAGTTGAGTGACTGACTGAATATTGTTCATGCTGATCTGACTGAAAGTCCAGATGCTTAAACGAGGACAGTAGTGGCGGCAAGTAAACTACCAGTAAAGTAACTTGCAGTAACAGGCCGACAGTAAACTACCAGTAACAGTAAAGTAACTTGCAGTAACAGGCGGCAAGTAAACTACCAGTAACAGTAACGTAACTTGCAGTAACAGGCCGACAGTAAACTACCAGTAACAGTAAAGTAGCTTGCACATGCTAACTGCCACTAATTATCATGCTAATGGCCTCGTGTAATACGTAACTAGATCATCCCATGGCAAGTGGCACCATTACACGAGGCCACTAAATAGTGGCAGTTAGTATCTGACAGTTGCACTAGTTGCCACTACTGTCCCCGTGTACTAGCACCTTCAAGGAACACTCTGGCTAGTGTGGATAGTTAAGTTAGTGATTACGCGTATGTATATTAGCCGTTTAACCCATGCCAGAACATTCACTAATCCGTAGTATATATTGATTATATTTTATTGTAATTTAACCTCTTATTCGTGGTAGAACTTTTATCTCTACAATATGTAATTTACGAGATGAAATATGTAATTTATGAAGGTACGTTAACCTCTATTTTATGGTAGTGCCTATAAACTTCTTACATTTGGTAGTATACTCCTTATACGTATACTCTTATACTATAAACTTCTTACATTTGAAATGATACTAATTTTACGTACTAACGCCGTAGTTCGTAACCCCTACCACATGTCTGTATATTTACAGTCACTACGCCGTAGTACGTAAACTCTACCACATGTCCGTATATTTACAGTCACTACGCCGTAGTACGTAAACTCTACCACATGTCCGTATATTTACAGTCACTACGCCGTAGTACGTAAACCCTACCACATGTCCGTATATTTACAGTCATTACGCCGTAGTAGGTACGTAAACTACGTGACCCATTACGTGACCCATTACGTACTACGCCGTAGTACGTAAACTACGTAACCCATTACGTACTACGCCGTAGTACGTAACCCCTACCACATGTCCGTATATTTACAGTCACTACGCCGTATTACGCGCACTCGACGCTACATGTAGCGGCCGCGCGGTGAAGGAGAAAGCGTTTCTCGCGCCGTCCTTGCGGTCTCGCCGTCACCGCAACTCTAACACAACCGGTTTTAATGTTCATGTAGTCTTGCATAAACTAATGTATTAATGCATCAATGTGCATAAACTAACGTATTAATGCATTAATGTGCATAAACTTGTGCATTAATGACGCAAGCATGAAGGTAACGAGAAGTACTAAAAATATAACTCGGTACTCACTGCAGTGAGTGACAGAGAGCGCATTTTCTCGTCGACGAAAACTTGAAGTCACGGACGGACGGACGGACAGACGGAGACGGACAGACAGACGGACAGACAGACGGACGGACGGACATGGCGAGTACAATAGGGCATTTTTTCCATAAATGAGAAAATGCGCTAAAAAGGAGAAGGCAAAACTACATATTGCAATGATTTAAAATACATGAAATGACGCATGGTCTTAAAGGTTTAGACGGGAGGGTAAACTCTGCAGGTAAAAGAGGGTAAAACAGTGCAGGTAAAGGAGGGTAAAACCCTGCAGGTAAAAGGAGGGTAAAAGGTAAAAGGGTCGCAGGAAAATGTTAACAAATGCTCGGCCGGCGCTGCACTTGCGGCAGCTTTACGACACGCCACCGGAATCCGGAATGGGAATGGTGCGGAATCGGGAATGGGAATGGCCGCCGTGCAGTGGTGCCCTGGGAATACCGGTTACCTGAGTAACTGGGAATGGAAAACGGAACCTAACCTAAAGACTGGCACAAACGGGGCTGACTGGCACAAATAATAGAAGTAAAACCCGGCACAAATGAGGCGGAATGGCAAAAATGACTTGTGTAAAGACTGGCACAAATGACTCGAGTGAAGACTGGCACAAATGACTCGAGTAAAGACTGGCACAAATGACTCGAGTAAAGACTGGCACAAATGACTCGAGTAAAGACTGGTACAAATGACTCGAGTAAAGACTAGAGTGAATGGGACTTTACAGCCCTCAAATGTTTAGGCGCATATTGTGAAGTTGCTTCTGCATACAAGTTCAAGTTGCATGCATAACTTTAATGTATATGCATAACTTTGATTTACATTCATAACTTTATTTACATACATAACTTTATTTACATACATAACTTTGATTTACGTGCATAATTTAAATTTTCCGGCATAAATTCATGCTGCATGGAAATAACGTGAGACAAAATTTCATTGATGCTATTAACAAGACTAGTAGCAGAAAATCATTCAAGTTGAAACTTGATCACTCAAGTTGAAACTTGATCGATAATCTACATAATCTAAGTTCATTCAAATTGAGTTTTTAATTCAGAATTTCTACAATATCTGGTGACCAACGGTAGGAAGGCTTTGTTCGTCAATCATTTGGTGATTAACGATTATTTTCAGTTAGCCAATGACATATACCGTACTAATTACAGTAACTCTGTGATTATCCTTGAGGTTAAACGAATCCTATTCTCCCTCGAAATAATTGCGTAATCGTGGGAAGGCAGGAACTGTTTCTTTTGGTGACTATAGAAAGTTCTGTGTACAAATATAATCGGTGTACGGAGTATCACAGATACGTTAATGTCAACGACTTGAGTATCACAGATACGCGAGTGTCAGCGACTTGAGTATCACAGATACGCCAATGTCAACGACTTGAGTATCACAGATACGCCAATGTCAACGACTTGAGTATCACAGATACGCCAGCGTCAACAACTTGAGTATCACAGATACGCCAGCGTCAACGACTTGAGTATCACAGATACGCCAGTGTCAACGATTCGAGTATCACAGATACTCGAACGTTGATAAACCATTACATATTACCTTACATATTACATTGCATATTACATTACATTATTACATTACATAATACATTATATATAACATTACATTATGTTGTGCAGCGTTATATCTGTGCAGCGAAGTTCAACTTTTATATGCAATTTGAATGAACATCAACTCGATGAGTCATCGTTAGAAATGATTGATACGGTACTCTAAACGTACCTACGCAAAGCGTTCAATAATATTGATACGCAATGCGTTAAAGAGTCAGCGGTTTTGGGTTGAAGCTATAACACACAACTTGGTCTTATATTCCTATAGCGTTATGAACAAATCAGAAAGTTGTTGTTTACTCAATAACAACATATCGCAACCTATTGATCAACATATCGCAACCTATTGATCAACATATCGCAACCTATTGATCAACATATCGCAACCTATTGATCAACATATCGCAACCTATTGATCAACATATCGCAACCTATTGATCAACATATCGCAACCTATTGATCAACATATCGCAACCTATTGATCAACATATCGCAACCTATTGATCAACATATCGTACACTCTGACTCCAAAATTTGGACTCATAACTCCAGCGGTATTAAATTAACACAAAAAAGGAAACATCACACTTATCGCACTTGTAAAAGAATAATATTGAATTTCATTAATATGAAAAAATATTGATTATTCTAGCTTTTGCTGTTTCAAAGGTTGGCGAAATAATTCTTAGTCTACTATATTTGTGTCATGCATATTTGTATATGGTAGATCAAATATATATATATTATTTTCATGACAGACATTGGGAGCCTGAATAGAACACTTTCGGCATTGGTTATATATTTATATTAAAAAAATTAACAAACTTTTAGACAAATTTCAGGCGGGATTCTATTAAAACTCTAATCCCAAAGAAGACGTTTGTTCAATATAAGAAGATAATAAAATTAGATGTTCATTTGAATATACAGTTATGCATACGACATTTAATTGAGCAGTTGAAGGAAAAGTATATCTAGAATCATATTAATTCAAGTCAACGAAAATCATGAAAACTAGCCGTTTCGAGACCAGAATAAATAAGGATGAATTAGAATGCGAAGCTTGCGGTGATAAATGTCGAGAAAACTGGATGTATGCAAGGAGACAGGAAGAGGAGAGATAAATAAGTTGAAAAAATGGAGTTGCAAGGGTGCACAATACGTGGAGGAAGGAGAGGGTGGAAGAGCAATGGGAGAGAAAGGATAGGGTGGAAGAGCAATGGGAGAGAAAGGATAGGGTGGAAGAGCAATAAGAGAGCAAGGATAGGGTGGAAGAGCAATGAGAGAGAAAGGATAGGGTGAAAGAGCAATGGGGAGAGAAAGGATAGGGTGGAAGAGAAATAAGAGAGACAAGAGGGGATGGAAGAGCAATAAAAGAGAAAGGAGAGGATGGAATAGCAATAAGAGAGAAAGGATAGGGTGAAAGAGCAATGAAGAGTGAAAGGATAGGGTGGAAGAGCAATGGGAGAGAAAGGATAGGGTGAAAGAGCAATGGGAGAGAAAGGATAGGGTGAAAGAGCAATGGGAGAGAAAGGATAGGGTGGAAGAGCAATGGGAGAGAAAGGATAGGAGCAATAAGAGAGAAAGGATAGGGTGGAAGAGCAATGGTAGAGAAAGGAGAGGGTGGAAGAGCAATGGGAGAGAAAGGATAGGGTGGAAGAGCAATGGGAGAGAAAGGATAGGGTGGAAGAGCAATGTGAGAGAAAGGATAAGGTGGAAGAGCAATGGGATAAAGGATAGGATGGAAGAGCAACACGAGGATAAAGGAAAGGAAGTGAGGTAGGAAGTCAAGGATCCATGATCACGGACGCCACTTCCGCTGGGACAGAAACGGCTTCTGCGTCCGCGGATCCGGCGAATAGTGGAAAGGTGGAAAAACGGACCAAAAGTAGGAAATATGCAGTAAACTAAGATATAAAGATTGTGAAAAGAAGACAGTAGAAAAAGAAGCAATAAATTAATATAAAAAGATCGAAAAATAAATAATGATAGTCGGAACAGAAACAAATACATAATACGGTATACACGCAAAAACTGACATTATTACAATTATATCTTCATATGTAATAATAATTACACATATAACTTCATAATTATATTTTCATATTATTACAATTATATCTTCTACGATATACCTTATTGTGAAAAAAAGATAGTAGAAACAGAAACAAATATTAAATATACACGCAAAAATTACATTATTACAATTATATCTTCATATAACATATTCATTACTATATCTATATCTTCTACGATATATCTTCATATATCGTATAACATTCCAGTGGACGTTACACCCAGAAAAATGAGTGTGAGAGTTTGTCCGAACAGCGATGCACTAGTGAGTCATCCTGACGCAGTTCAACCCGTATCAGTGCTACGTACGCTCTCTGATCAGGCTGTGGTTAAGAAAGAGAGTCAATAATTGGATGATATCACCCATTAATTTTTATTACTGCTGTAAAGACGCAACGTCAGCATTTCATGCGATGTTTATTTAGAGAACGTAAAATGTTCCCCGATGTCTGTTTAGAAAACATTACGTTAAACGAGTAACGTTCGACGACCTGCACGTTGTACAACGTACGAAGCTCAGCAAAGTTCGAATTTAAATTTAAATATTTAATTTAAATTTATTTCATTGTATGAAATTTAATTCAGTACAAACTCTGGAGGAAAAAGTGCCGACGCGGGTGGAAAAAGTGCCGACGCGGGTGGAAAAAGTTCCGACGTGGGTGGAAATAGTTCCGACGCGGGTGGAAAAAGTTCCGACGCGGGTGGAAAAAGTTCCGACGCGGGTGGAAAAAGTTCCGACGCGGGTGGAAAAAGTTCCGATGCGGGTGGAAAAAGTTCGATGCGGGTGGAAAAAGTTCGATGCGGGTGGAAAAAGTTCGATGCGGGTGGAAAAAGTTCGATGCGGGTGGAAAAAGTTCCGATGCGAGTGGAAAAAATTCCTATGCGGGTGAAACAAGTTCCGATACGGGTGGAAAAAGTTCCGATGCGGGTGGAAAAAGTTTAGATGCTGGTGGAAAACGTTGAACGCGGGATTAAAACGTTTTTCAAACTCAAACTAAAAAACTCAATTAACAAAGATGTATGTTTTTAATAATTTGCATGCATTGAACTAAACGTAGTCAAATAAGAAACAGAGCATTTTTTGCGCAATAGTAAATAAATAATAAATGCCTTTACACAGGCATTTTTTCTACACTGTAAACGACACGGGAATTTCAACGCTAAGGATACTTCTCAAAATTCACAATGAATATAAATAGCACATCAGGAATATGGTGGGCAACACCCCTAGTGTATGATAATAAATATATTTTGGAATTGTAGGAAAGGTGACTCAGTTAAACAAAATGTATCAGTTCCAGTTCAAAATGTTACCTAATTTATATAGGGAAGTCAAGTTCCAGGTTTTTTTCGATCTAATAGGACAGGTTTTATTCACCGGTTTTGTGGTTCAAATTTAAACCTATACAGAATTGATGCCTGCTCGAGTCATTTAGACAAAACTAACGATGATCAGGGAATGAAGTAGAAGTAGATTTCGTACTTCAAGGAAGTAGGAACGTTGAACTTGATTGTTATAATAAATAAAACTTTCTAGTTATATATACGGCAGTCATTTCCATAGAGGGCAATAGTTTCAGGTATAGAAATTACGTATTACGTTCTTGTCAAGCCGCAAGAAATGAATAAATAAATAAACAAATAAATAAGAAAAATTCGTCCTCAAATTGAGTCTTATTGAATTTTAAATGAATCTGAAATATTAGGCGGCGAAACTTTAAAATTACATAAAACTGCGTTATTTTAGCCCATTTTTTAGCGCTAAATGTTTTTAGTTTAGCGTTTTTACAAATGCGTACAAATGCGTTTTTTAGTTTTAATTTGTACAGGAATCCTTCGCTATATCGCGTTTCCTATACTGCAGCTTCCCTTCATCTCATATTGATGAGAAAAATCGTTATTTAAAAAAGTTAATTTATGAAATATTAATAGGAAGAATCTTTCGAAGATCTTCGCAGGTTAGGTAGTGGGTTTCTGAAGAACATGATCTCGATCGGCAATTAAAAGTGTTGGAACTTGGAAGTGTTAGTTAACATTTGGAACTATGAAAACATGCCAAACAATTCAAGTATAAATAATTTTATAAGTATCGCCAGTTGATCAATTAAAAATCGCGGATTTCACCTATCGCAGCCACCACGGTCTGGAACTTAACACCGGCTATAGTTGATGGATTAGTAATTTTAGTTACGTATTGTTCAAGATGTCCAATTCTGAAAAGAAAGTATATGCTTACCTTTTTGTTGCTTGTAGCTAATTCTGACGTCTGCCTCACTTCGCCGTTCTTCGTACCGTTGCTTTGAGCGACGAGTTTTTCAGCTTCCGTTTTATCCGGACGTTCATCACTTTTTATTTCACCTACAACGCCTTTAGAATCATCATTTAAATCGAAACCACCAACCACCCCAACGACATCACCGGCACCACCCACCACATCACCACTACCGCCGTTTTCCACGGGCATTTTCCTTTGACTCCGAACTAGACTTTTAAATCTTGTACACTACGGGACTACAAACAATGATGTCATTCATGCGCTTAACTACAGCTTATTTGAAGAGTTTCGCACATATGTAGGACTACAATAATTCTAATTTACACTTGAAACACACGCTTAATCATGCGTATTTCAAATCATCCAAGAAGACAGTGGGAGAGGAAAAGACACAGGATGATATCGTCTGGAACTGGAAGCGTGACGCACCTCACTTGAACGCGTCACAAGTTACACTGACAGGCGCTAGTTGAGGAGGCGGCCGGCAGGTCGCGCCCCACAGACATTCAGGCATCCTTTCAAGGACTCCGCTTTCGCACAACCATGGCGACAGCAGCGCGGCTCTCATGTATTGATTTTTTACTGGACCCTTTTAGCAGAATGCGCCAAAGCACGCGGTTGTTTCCGTTAAATTTCATAAGAATTTTCTTTAATTTTCTGCTATGAAAGCGCGTTATTCAGTAAACATCTATAATATTATTATTATTATTACCGAACTTTCAGTGGTCAAGTGTGATTACATGCTTAAATTTTACTCAATCGAATTAATAATAGAATTCCCTCAAGAACATCTACTAGACAATTAATTTTGCTGCATTTTAAATAAGAAACTATTTTGCCAAATGCTGTGATTCTCAACACTATTAAATAACAAACATACGGTATATAATTTGAATGGAAAGTGTACAACCACACAACTGTACTACTACGCGCGCGTGTTCCTGGTCCACCGCCGTGATTGGTGGAAGTCGTTTTCGTCTACGGATGCGATTGGATTAAAAACTTATGATATAAAAATACTATGTGTTACAAAAGTGTTTATCAGGACACAAATATAGCTTAAATGCCTCATTTAAGCTTGAAAAGCTCACCTTTACTGCATTCTAAAAGACCATAAAATTTGACTTCTTCAAACACATAGATCCTACCTATGCATTTTCAATTAACGCAGATCTTCACTATTTTCAAGGTTGATGTGAGTATTTTTACGACAATGTTAGGTTCTCCTAATAGAATTTTTTTATCTGTTCAATGCGTTGGTTAATATATCTCATGATGCATTTTTTATTCAATTGACTTTGCTTAAAAAATAACTCGCACTCATGGTTTTCAAGTCAACAAAAATCGTGTAATTATGAAAAAATGTAACTCAGTACTCACTGCAGTGAGTGACAAAGAGCGCATTTTCTCGTCGACGAAAACGTGGTCACGGACGGACAGACAGACAGACGGACGTGACGAGCACAATAGCGCCTTTTTTCCATGAATGAGAAAATGCGCTAAAAACTGCTCGGTGGTATAGCGTTATAAGATGGCTGGAATATGGCAACGCTGCTCGGTGGTGTAGCGTTATAAGATGGCTGGAATATGGCAACGCTGCTCGGTGGTGTAGCGTTATAAGGTGGCTGGAATAAGGCAACGCTGCTCGGTGGTGTAGTGTTATAAGGTGGCTGGAATATGGCAACGCTGCTCGATGGTGTAGCGTTATAAGGTGGCTGGAATATGGCAACGCTGCTCGATGGTGTAGTGTTATAAGGTGACTGGAATATGGCAACGCTGCTCGATGGTATAGCGTTATAAGGTGGCTGGAATATGGCAACGCTGCTCGGTGGTGTAACGTTATAAGGTGACTGGAATATGGCAACGCTGCTCGGTGGTGTAGCGTTATAAGGTGGCTGGAATATGGCATGCTCGGTGGTGTAGCGTTATAAGATGGTTAGAATATGGCAACGCTGCTCGGTGGTGTATAGCGTTATAAGGTGGCTGGAATATGGCAACGCTGCGCGGTGGTGTATAGCGTTATAAAATGGCTGGAATATGGCAACGCTGCTCGGTGATGTAGCGTTATAAGGTGGCTGGAATATGGCAACGCTGCTCGGTGGTATAGCGTTATAAGGCGGCTGGAATATGGCAACGCTGCTCGGTGGTATAGCGTTATAAGGTGACTGGAATATGGCAACGCTGCTCGGTGGTGTAACGTCCTAATAATATCATTAACTTCAACAAAATTAGTCCAAACATCGACGTTGGAAGATCCTTTAAGCAATAAAAAATATAACTCAGTTCTCACTGCAGTGAGTGACAGAGAGCGCATTTTCTCGTCGACGAAAACTTGAGGTCACGGACAGACGGACGGACGGACATGGCGAGCACAATAGTGCATTTTTCCACAAATGTGAAAATGCGCTAAAAAGTAACATTACCAATATAATCAAGTAATTCACGCGTTCGTGCTCGTAATTCAAAATAGACGGACAAATATTGGAACATGAATCTTGTATAACTATCCACAAAAATTTAAACATTTTTTAACAAAACTTTGAACTGGAATAAAACTCACTGAGTTACAACACAACTTCAGTTCGTAACTATAACTCAAATCAAGTGACGTTTTTATGGAGTTTTTATGAACTGTTGTGAGGTAATAGATAATGAGTAAATAGTAGTTGTTTATTAATAATATAATATTCATAAACAAGTATTAAATGGTCAGTTCGCTTCTAAGTTCAACATACAATAATATAATAAATTAATACTGAGGAATTTGAAATTGAGAGCAGCTGTTTAATAGTGAATTTCATCAAAGGATGGCAACATCTAAATGATCAAATAAAACACTCGATAAATCACAGTTCTATTTTATTGAATAATTTGTTATCAATGATAGCTTTCTCTATAGACATCAATTACTTCAACATCAGACTAGCAACATGAACTAAAGCGGAGATATAGCAACACATGAAACCTCTCGATGTTTCCAAATGTATGGCGAAACCGAATAGCCTTGGCGTTGCCAGATTTGACAACATAAAAGCTTCGTTGTTGCCAGATAGGGAAAAAGCGAGGGTCTTTAATTGAGAAGGTCCAGTCCCTAACAAAATTCGGGGAATGCCTATAGGCTTTGGCCGAATAGTCACTACAATCGGCGCAAAGTCATTCTGGGTCTGCTTGGCCACCCGCTCGAAATCAGTTTCTGGTCAGAATCTCCTTTCTGACTTTATAAGAGTATGAGAGTATGCCTGAGAGTATGATAAGGGTTGACCGAGCCTAGTCATACCGAGCTAGCAAGCTGCCCTTCCAACCCTGAGCCGAAGCGGACATAGAGAAGTTGATCTAGGTGTGGTCCGAGTCCCAGGCGACCCTAATGCAAGGTCGCTCACGCCTCTAAATTTTGTTAGGGGTGGACAGTATCACAATGATTTCAAAGGCATGGCACGTTCGTCGTATGGCATTATCTTAATAATATTATTTGTATCCTCTAAAAAATTTAAGGAAAATCTGGGCTTCTGACCATGAGTCGCTACACTTGGATTAAAGTTATTTTGTGTCTGCTTGGCCTCCCGATCGAAATCAGTTTCTGATCAGAATCTCCTTTGAAACTTTAAATTCGCCTGAGATTATGATATGGGTTGGCCGAGTATTGCCGAGCTTGCAAGCTGCCTATAGAGGCTGCATGCCCTTTAATGCAAGAGCTGAAATGTATAAGGAGCGGCTGATTTAGGTGCTTCACGAGTCCTAGGCAACACCTATTTCAGAGTCGGGACCTCATCTAAATTTTGTTAGGACAGCTTGAATATCTCTCATTATCTTTACAAAATTTATTAATTAACTTAACAAACCACAAAAATTTGTTGTTCATAGTCGTAACTTTTGACTAGCTAAGCTATAACACTGAGAAATAAGTGATAATTTTCCATCCAAATAGCTCGCGTGTGGGTCATTCTGATGCACTGTGACACGGCAAATGACGTATCAGTGCTACGCACAAGAAGTGTCGATTTTTGAACAATGTGACCCATCCATTTTTTGAGTGCATCTTCAGTAACTCGAACAAAAATTAACATAAATAAGAAAAAGGCAAGAAGTAGCCATATAAACAATGCCAAAGAATATCCTTTGACACAAAAAAGCCAATTATCTCATTTAGATAATATTCCTTAACATTTCTCTTTTTTGAGTGCACCTCCAGTAATTCGAAAAAAATCAACATAAATAAGAAATATAGGCAAGAACTAGCCAAAAACAAAAAATATCCTTTGACATAAAAAAAGCCAATTATCTCATTTAAATAATATTCCTTAACATTTCTCTTACCATAAAAACTATGGAAGCTTTTCCCAACGACCGCCGACACCTTCAATGCAGGATAATAATATTTTATGTATAATATATCGGCAACCGTGCATAGCATGTATTTAAACACATGTGCACAGACATTATGTTTTTCTAAGAAAAACATGATATCTAAACGATGTTCCATGTCTACGGAGTTATATCATGGCTAAACTATATCCCGTGTCCAAAAAATGTATCATGCATTAACAATGAATCATGGCTTAACAAATCAAGATGGACCAAGTGTTACCATGTCTACATAATGTTGCATATTTAAACGATATATCATGTCCAAACAATGTACCATAGTTGAGCAATCATGTACACATGTAGTATCATGTCCAAACATGTACCATAGTTACACAATGGATCGCGTCTGAAAAAAAAGCCTGAATTAAACAGCGTTTGCGAGGCTGCAGGTGTGAGGCCACTGAAGAGGCCACTTAGGAGGCCACTGAAAAGGCCACTGAAGAGGCCACTGGAAGAGGCCACTTATGAGGCCACTTATGAGGCCGCTGAAGAAGCCGCTGAGGAGGCCACTGAAGAGGCTACTTAGGAGGCCACTGAGTGGCCACTGAAGAAGCTACTAAATAAGCCACTGAAGAGGCCACGGAAAAGGCCACTTAGGAGGCCACTGAAGAGCTCACTGAAGAGGCCACTGAAGAGTCCACAGGATCGCTCGTCCCGTTCCCTGTGGGAGAGGCTGCAGTTATATCTTTGAGACACTTGGGCGAGCGTAGGCGTCTCGCTTTTGGCACAACCGCTCGGCGAGGCCTTGAGACACCCAAGTGTCTCAAAACAGCGGACAATTTTCTCTCATTGTAGTTGACATTTTACAATCGCTGCTTAAGTTTAATATACAAATACTACTCTTGGTTGATTATAATAATGCATGGGTACTTGTATCAATACGTGATACTTCATACAAGCACAACAGTTATTGCACACGTCACAGTTATTGCTCTGTTTGCTCTCACCCTCGACGCTGCCGCCGTTGCACGCCAGCCTCGCCACGTCGTTGACCAGCGCCTGCGGGACGTGAGATGTCATCGTCACTTCATTATTATACATCATCATAATACTGTATCATTCATAATCTAATATAATAATATTCATAGAGGTTTCAGCGTTTATTATGCCGTAGGCCTGTCGCCGATTCCTAACGTAGCAGAGCATTCACAGCTTGTTGAGGTCTCGAACTCGCAACTCACTGCTACAATTCTGCTGTGCTTAACCGCCCGGCCTCCTTGCCGATTCTGACCAGAAACTGGCGCACAGAGCTGGGATCGAGTCGTGATCTCCTACCTCAGCGGTCGTGATCTCCTACCTCAGCGGTCGTGATCTCCTACCTCAGCTGTCGTGATCTCCTACCTCGGCAGTCGTGATCTCGGTAAGCACGACGTCCAGCTTATTCACGACCTCGCGGACGTCGTCCTCGGAGAAGACTAACGGGCTCTTGAACTTGAGGACGTTCCGGTGAGGCCCGTCGCTGCTCAGCAGCACGTACTGCTCCTTCAGCCTGCACGTCGCACGTCGAATACACTCGTGACGGGCGGGGTACGAACACGGTACGTCATACGACGTAGAATTTGATGTATTAATCTTTGATGTATTAATTAATTAATTTATTAATTTGATGTATTAATTAATTTATTTATTAATTTGATGTCTTAATTAATTATCAGGTACGTGGCACGGGTACAGAGTGTAACGTACATCAGATCATTATATATCATGGTAGGTAAATTGGTACGTTTATGGATGAATTGATTAACTTAACGCTATTAGGAACTTAGTACGTCTATAAGCCAGTCGACCTTGAATCCTTAGCATCTATTTATCATATATTAAAATCCTCTAGATGCTTATATTATACGGCCAATGATAAATATAAAATGCATATGCCCAATGATATCATTTGCATCACACAATAATTAGATGACCAAATCATACGGTCAATGATAAAATATACAATATACCTGTACGATGTCAGCAATATTTTCAAGATACAATAATTAGACGACCAAATCATACGGTCAATGATATTAATATGGAATATATATGTCAAATGATATCATTTTCATCACACAATAACTAGACGACCAAATTATACGGTCAATGATAAAATATAGAATACATATGCCTAATTATTTTGGATAACACAAGGATTAGACCGCCAGATCATACGGTCAATGATAAAATACATAATATTTTTATCGATAATTCGATGATAACAACATTCTCAACATACAATAATTAGATTAACAAATTATACATCATAATTACATGATTATAAAAATTATACGGTCAATGATATAATATAGAATATATATAACCAATAATATTATTTTCGTCACACAATAATTAGACGAGCAAATAATAAATGAATAAATTATTAAATTAGCGCACCTGTTAATGACGTGGGCAGCGTGGGCTGTAGCAGGCGCCCTCGTCTCCCTGCACGTGACGAGGTCCACGCCCCAGAACAGACCCATGCCCCGCACGTCTCCTGCCACGTGTGTCATAGAATAGAATAGAATAGAATAGAATAGAATAGAATAGAATAGAAGTGTCGGCACTGAAGAAATAGGCCCATGGCCTGTTGCCGATTCTTGAATTTTTCGTGACTTGATTCACAAGGGATCCGGCCTTTGTAACCCGATCTTTCCATAGCTGACATAGAATA
>NW_025942510.1:308532-310324 GCF_000764305.2 Hyalella azteca
GGTCATGTGGTCAGTGATGGTCATGGTCAGTGATGGTCATGTGGTCAGTGATGGTCATGGTCAGTGATGGTCATGTGGTCAGTGATGGTCATGATCAGTGATGGTCATGGTCAGTGATGGTCATGTGGTCAGTGATGGTCATAGTCAGTGATGGTCATGATCAGTGATGGTCATGGTCAGTGATGGTCATGTGGTCAGTGATGGTCATAGTCAGTGATGGTCATAGTCAGTGATGGTCATAGTCAGTGATGGTCATAGTCAGTGATGGTCATAGTCAGTGATGGTCATGGTCAGTGATGGTCATGTGGTCAGTGATGGTCATGGTCAGTGATGGTCATGGTCAGTGATGGTCATGGTCCTTACTTAATAGCATCATAAAACAATTACGTATTCTGATGGCACGTCTATGAGGAAATATAAAATCACGCATGAAAAAGGGCGCTAATATCATTTAAACCTGCGTTGTTTTAAATATCAAAACGTGTAAAAAATTAGATAAACGCGGACTTTGAAAAAAGGTCACGTGTAAAAAGTTGCATCAACAGAACTTGCACCGCTTAGTTAATTTAGTGCTTATTAACTGTTAAACTGTCACTAAACACTTTTATCATTAGATATGCAAGTAATATGTAATACACAGTTAATTATATATTATTATATATAATAGTTAAGGTCTCACCTACAGTGAAGGCCTCACCTACAGTGAAGGCCTCACCTACAGTGAAGGCCTCACCTACAGTGAAGGCCTCACCTACAGTGAAGGCCTCACCAATAATTTGATGTTTGTCCATGAGACGTCGCAGAAGGTCCCCGAGAAGGCGGCCCGTGTTCAGAGCGGCCGTCATGAGCCCGTCCTCCTCGATGACGTCCAGCACGGCCCGTGCCACGGCGCACGACACGGCGTTACCACCGAACGTGTTGAAATATTCCATGCCCGTCGCCCCGAAGCTCTCCGCTATCGCTCTGAACACGGTAATAACTATGCCAATAACAGTAGTTTGTATTACTATGCTATCGCTCTAAACGCGGTAATAATTATGCCAATAACAGCAGTTTGAATTACTGCGCTATCGCTCTGAACACGGTAATAATTATGCCAATAACAGCAGTTTGTATTACTAAGTTATTCCTCAAAACACGGTAATAATTATGCCAATAACAGCAGTTTGTATTACTGCGCTATCGCTCTAAACACGGTGATAATTATGCCAATAACAGCAGTTTGTATTACTGCGCTATCGCTCTAAACACGGTGATAATTATGCCAATAACAGCAGCTTGCATTACTGCGCTATCGCTCTAAACACTGTAATAATTATGCCAATAACAGCAGTTTGTATCAATACCTTATCGCTCTAAAAACGGTAATAATTAAGCCAATAACAGCAGTTTGTATCAATACCTTATCGCTCTAAACACGGCAATAATTATTCCAATACTTTTGTTGTCAATAATACTAATTTTTACTTATAACATGATTAGTAGAATAAAAGAAGTTACAATTGCCATTATTGAAAATGTACCTCAATTTTTCATGTCTATGGGGCACAAATTTCAGTCTCCACTCCTAAACTCCAAACGCGGGAATAATTCAGTATACTTTGAGTAAGTGTCAGCAGTGTATGGAGCAGCAAGTGTCAGCAGCGTATGGAGCAAGTGTCAGCAGTGTATGGAGCAAGTGTCAGCAGTGTATGGAGCAGCAAGTGTCAGCAGTGTATGGAGCAGCAAGTGTCAGCAGTGTATGGAGCAAGTGTCAGCAGTGTATGGAGCAAGTGTCAGCAGTGTATGGAGC
>NW_025942510.1:311321-419243 GCF_000764305.2 Hyalella azteca
GTATTATATATTTATGTATTTTATATTTATATATATTAAAAATTATATATATTAATTATATATATTTTTGAAAACCATATAAAAAACATTCCTTACATTTTAATTACTGAATATACATTCACTATCGATATTAAATATATATGCTATATTTTAATTACCGATATACCGATTACACGTTCCATACAATTAAATAAATTTCAATGTAGATGTTATAATTAAAGATTAATGAGAAATAATTCAGTAATTTTCAATTTTAATAACTACCGGTACATTAATTTAATTATGAACATTTGAGTAAAATATTTATGTTTTAGCAATCATGATTACGACAGTCCATGTAAGTTTTGAAATTATTAATCAAATTAATATGAGAAAATGTAAGCTTATCATTTAATTATATCAGAAATACATAGGATATTTTTTAGGGTAAGGTTGTAGCGTTAAAGACAAGATTGTGGCTTTAGGGTAAAGCTGTAGCTACTACGGTAAGGTTGTAGCTTTTAGGTTAATGTTGTGGCTTTCAGGGTAAGGTTGAAACTTTTAGGGTAAGGTTGTAGCTTTTAGAATAAGGTTGTAGCTTTTAGAATAAGGTTGTAGCTTTTAATGTAAGGTTGTAGCTTTTAATGTAAGGTTGTAGCTTCTAGAGTAAGGTTGTAGCTTTTAGAGTAAGGTTGTATCTTTCAATGTAAGGTAGTATCTTTTAGAGTATGGTTCTAGCTTTTAGAGTAAGGTTGTAGCTTTTAGGGTAAGGTTGTAGCTATTAAAGATTTAAGTTGTAGCTTTTAGAGTAAGGTTTCCACTTTTAATGTAAGGTTGTAGCTTTTAGAGCAAGGTTGTATCTTTTGGGGTAAGGTTGTGGCTTTTAATGTAAGGTTGTATTTTCTAGAGTGAGGTTGTAGTTTTTAGAGTAAAGTTGTAGTTTTTAGGGTATGGTTGTATCTTTCAGAGTGAGGTTGTAGTTTTTAGGGTAAGGTTGTATGTAGTTTTTAGAGTAAGGTTGTAGTTTTTAGAGATAAAGTTTTAGTTTTTAGGGCTATGCTACTCACGACGTGCACCCAGTCCTTCTTGCCCTCCCCCCCTGGGTGGTTGAACTTGTACGGCGAAATGTCGATCAAGGAAGACACGTGGCCGTGGTAGGCACTGCGGCCCAAACATTGTATGTGATACATTCTTATTATCAACATAGTTATTGTCAACATAGTTATTGTCAACATAGTTATTGTCAATATAGTCATTATCAACATAGTTATATTCAACATAGCAATTATCAACATCGGTTCTCTCAACATCGCTTTTCAAAACATCGTTATTTTCACCATCGTAGTGGCCTATATTATCCGCAAGCTTCTTTCGTTTCTTTTTGTACCCGCCAATGCGTCATTAAAAAATTGTCGAGTTAACTCTGCGCTCGGTTATAGATTGTGGAACGTGACAATGATAGTGACTTTAAGGAAGTTTTTGCTGAAACAGTAGGTGTAATTGAAGTTACTCTAGTTGAAGAGGTGAAAAACTATAACAATTAGTGATGGGTTATAGATAAAAAACTGGGTGGAACGGAGAGATAACTTGAGAGCATCATCGATTTTGTTTCTACGGAGGGACATATACCTACACAGCACGGCTGATTCAATGCGCGTGCGGGCGCATCCAACTCAAATTCTTTGTACTGCCAGCGCCTGCTTTTGCTACTTTCTACTGAATGGAAAAGATAGAGCTTTTCCCGTGTACAGGCACCTTAATTATCCTAGGTGGTATAGTAGCCTTTGAAGTTAAGTGCTTGAATCCATAGTACTGTAAGACCACAGCTACAGTTTAAACATGGCTCACTTCACAGGTCTTAACACGGCAGGCCAATCCTACACAGTTACCCCGACTCTCCACCAAAACCTAACCTAACCTCATTGGCTGCAGCAAGCTAAGGCGGGGCAGGGGAAGAGGTGAAGCCGGCCATTGGCTCCAAGAAGGTGAAGTCGGAGATAAATGTGAAGGTAATGTCTTTTGGGTTTAAACATTTGAAATAGATCCCTAGCAAGCAATAGATGTTGATATCCGGCAAAATGGCTTAAGCAGGAAGGAACTGGCCTGGCTTGCAGTGTTTCGGCATGTCGTGCGGCTTTGTAGCTCTGAGGCTAAGTGTAGTTATTGCATGATGAGACTAGGCGTTGGAGCCAGGGCTAGTTAAAAAGTCAATTTTGTTTCTCAAGGCTACGCCTCCCGGCGACCGACACCTTTAAAAATTATTGCTGGCAACCCAATTCAGTCGCCAGCTTCATGCTATCTTTCTATCTCAACCTTATTCCTATACACATTTTCCCGCGTTTTATTCACCCATACATCACAAATGACCACACATCACACACGAGCTCACTGGTCCAAGGTGATGACGTCCCGGTGTCGCGTATGAGTCCATGCAAGCCGCAGAGCCAAGTCGTTCGCTTCGCTGCCGGAGTTAGTGAAGTAAACCACGCAGAGGGGCGGGGCAAACAGCGAGCACAGCCTGGTAATATCAATAATATCAATAATACTAATAACATTAATAACATTAATATTAATAATAAAAATAATAATTACAAGTAATAATTATGTAATTAAGATGTTTTATTTTGGATAACATTACAACATCCCACATGCTTCCATCACACATTTGAGTTAATGAAGTATACACTGAAAATATAACGAATTAAAATATACATGTAGGTATAATCAACCATGAAAAAGAATCAACAAATAAACAAAAAAAACTGCAACAAAAAATCCATAAGAAGGATATTCATTCATTTTCATGAAATAAATGCAGCAAATTTAATTGAATGCGTAAATATACTCACCGCTGCGCGTACAGGACGAGCTCGTCGTGCAGGAAGCGGTTGTTGGTGTTGAGTAGCCCGTACTGCGCCGCTGCGGCTGCCACCACTTTAGGGTGGCAGTGGCCAACTGTGTGGCCAAATGGTACAGTTAGGGTGGCAGTGGCCAACTGCGCGGCCAAATGGTACAGTTAGGGTGGCAGTGGCCAACTGTGCGGTCAAATGGTACAGTTAGGGTGGCAGTGGCCAACTGTGCGGTCAAATGGTACAGTTAAGTGGCAGTGGCCAACTGTGCGGCCAAATGGTACAGTTAGGGTGGCAGTGGCCAACTGCGCGGTCAAATGGTACAGTTAGTGTGGCAGTGGCCAACTGCGCGGTCAAATGGTACAGTTAGTGTGGCAGTGGCCAACTGAGCGGTCAAATGGTACAGTTAGGGTGGCAGTGGCCAACTGAGCGGCCAAATGGTACAGTTAGGGTGGCAGTGGCCAACTGCGCGGCCAAAGGGTACAGTCATAGCAGCATTTATGGATCAGTTCTACACTAAAGACAAAATTCTTATTAGTAAAATATGTCTAATGCCTGAGTAATTCCAAGTCAAAGACGTAATGATAAAAGAAATGACATAAAAAAGGTTAAAAATTCCAAGTCAAAGACGTAATGATAAAATAAACAACATAAAAATAGGTTAAAAAATGTAATTATAGCTGCATTTATGGGAGAGGACATCCAACATATGTCAGGATATGATAACAGAAATCATTTATCACCAGGCAGAAGATGATAGCAGTGAACACATTGACATATTATATAAGAATATAAAGAAGTCATGGCACGGCGATATGCCATGAACTGCAATGGCACTGCGATATGCCATGAACTGCAATGGCACTGCGATATGCCATAAACAGCAATGGCACTGCGATATGCCATGAACAGCAATGGCACTGCGATATGCCATGAACTGCAATGGCACTGCGATATGCCATGAACTGCAATGGCACTGTGATATGCCATGAACAGCAATGGCACTGTGATATGCCATGAACAGCAATGGCACAGCGATATGCCATGAACAGCAATGGCACTGCGATAATGGCATAGCCTCGATTAGCTCTGAATGACACCTCTGTTGAGTTGTGTTGGTGCCTACATAAACCTACACATTGGCGCTTCCTTACACAAGTCTAACCTTTATACTGGCTTAACCTTTCCACCGGCCAAACCTTTTTACCAGTATATCCATTACACTGACCTAAATTCATATTGCCTATCTTTTATACTGGCATAACCTGTACATTGGATTAACCGTAATACTGGACGAAGCTTTTTACTGGACTAACCTTTATTATGGCCTAACCTTATAACTGCTTTATACTGGCTTAATTCCTTTACACCGGCCAAACCTTTTTACCAGCTTATCCATTATACTGACCTAAATTCATATTGCCTATCCTTTATTCAGACCTAACCTGTATACATTGGATTAACCGTAATACTGGCCGAAGCTTTTTACTGGACTAACCTTTATTAGGGCCTAACCTTATAACTGCTAATGGTATAACCTTTACACGCTGCACGGTTCCCAAAAAATTGCCAGAAAACTTAATTTTTTAGGGGCTTGACAATCGACGAATTGATTGGCAATTGTTACAGGCGTTCAGCCATGAGGTTTTACTTTAAAAATTGCTACTTTACCAAGACTTTTTGAATTTCCGAGAAGTCAAAATCTCTGGAGTTGACACAATATAATCACTTCATTCTAAAACAATTATTTCAATTGATTGATAAACGTGACTTAATATCAAGATTTGACAATTATAATCCTAATGTTCACAATGTTCAATGTTCGTAATGTTAAACATCGATTCATACTTCGCTCAAAAGCTTTTTCATTAATAATTACAATGCCGTTGTTCATGGGGAACGCAAGATAAGATAACGTAGTACGCATGTATTGCAACAACAACGGCTTATCTGTAATGAACGCAGCTGTTGGCATGGACGTAGTTTCTCCCGTAGAGTTTCTAATTAATCTGAAGTAATCTAAAGTAATCTGAAGTAATCTAAAGTAATCTAAAGTAATCTAAAGCAATCTGAAGTAATCTGAAGTAATCTGAAGTAATCTAAAGCAATCTGAAGTAATCTGAAGTAATCTGAAGTAATCTGCAGTAATCTGAAGTAATCTGAAGTAATCAGAAGTAATCTGAAGTAATCTGAAGTAATCTAAAGTAATCTAAAGTAATCTAAAGTAATCCAAAGTAATCCAAAGTAATCTAAAGTAATCTAAAGTAATCTGAAGTAATCTGAAGTAATCTGCAGTAATCTAAAGTAATCTAAAGTAATCTGAAGTAATCTGAAGTAATCTAAAGCAATCTGAAGTAATCTGAAGTAATCTCAAGAAATCCAAGGAAAATCGGTAGCCAGCTACATAACTCATAAGCGAGGATGGAAAAGGTAAGATATTCGTATTATCTTAGCAAAATAGTAAGAATTCTTACTTTTCTTAGACCCTTTTCCGGATTCTGGTCAGAAAACGTGCAGTACATTATTAAAACCATTAAAGGAACTTGATATGGGCGGAAATTGCGGTAACTATAGAGTTACGATAATTCAGCCAAGATGTTATAATTCAAAGGCATGTATCAATTAATAATTTAAAAGCAAAGAAAATGTCAAG
This sequence comes from Hyalella azteca, assembly GCF_000764305.2. NCBI lineage: Eukaryota > Metazoa > Arthropoda > Malacostraca > Amphipoda > Hyalellidae > Hyalella > Hyalella azteca. Next base: position 316,803 of record NW_025942510.1, read on the forward strand.
TAAATCCATTATATTTTAATTTGAAGTTTTTCGGCGTATAGCTTCATCACCAGTTAGAAATACAAGTCCAACAGTTATGATAAAAATATAGTGAATTTCCATAGCGTTTCTTATATTTTAATTATTGGCTAACTTGCAATTTAAGAAAACTACTGATATAAAAAATACAGTAATTTTTCGAATTTAGAGAAATTTGCATGTACCTGTTATTTTTGACCGCAAGTCAAATTTATTATTAGTGTGTATAATAATACACACTAATAATACTCTCGGAATACTCTCAGAATAAATAATACTCTCAGAGAATTGAATGGGACTTTGTCCAAATAGCGATGCCTTCTTTGACATTGTGCGGGTCACTTATCCATTAATGGGAGTGTAATAACATCCAATTACCTCGAGTTTTCTCATTCGTGTTTAAAATGAAATATCCTTTAGAAGGGGCATCTAAGAGATGAATGTACTCAGCTGCAAACATTGTGTGGTTGGCCTGATGTAAAATTTAAATAAATGTCACCACTAATTTACAAATTTGTAATTTATAATTAACTAATTAATTTATAATCTCTTAAAAATTTAAAAGCAAAGAATAGTCCATGAAAATTCATATCTTTGTAGAAAACGTTTCGGAGTCCAGCTCCATCTTTTCTATAAAGATATGAATTTTTGTGGACTATTCTTTGCTTTTAAATTTTTAGTTGCTTTTAGTTTAGTTTAGTTAGTTAATTTTTTACTTTTTTAAAAGTTTAGTTTAAATTTAAATTTTTTAAATTTAGTTAAAACTTCAACATATGTTACATCAACCTTTAGTCCCAATGCAGTCTCATAAGCAGCAGCTTCTTAGATATCTCCTAGCAACGCAAGCTCTACTAGGTCAGAAGATCAGATCAGTAGTGTTTATTTAAATTTAAATAAGTATGCTTCATTACACTCGTTTAATTTCTGCTAGATTTTCCTCCCGTATTCATTTGATCCACGGCACTGGGAAAAAATGTATCCCTCTGCTCAGTAACTCGTACAATTCTGTAACTTTTTGCGAGTTTTATCAGTCAAGCCTTATTAGAAACGCTCGTGACATTGGTTCGCAAATGTAATAAATAATTAATGTATAGCGTCGCATAATGTACTGCAGTCCCTGCGATGCTATACATTATTATATTTACACTCTAATCAACGTGCATGCTCTACTTGGTGAAGATAAGTCCTGCGACGCCATACATTAATTAATTATTATATATGCGTTATATCGAACCAATGTCACGAGCGTTTCTAACAAGGCATGACTGATAAAGCTAAAAAAAATTTAACTCAGTACTCACTGCAGTGAATGACAGAGAGCGCATTTTCTCGTCGACGAAAACGTGAAGTCACGGACGGACGGACAGACAGACGGACAGACGGACAGACAGACAGACAGACAGACAGACAGACGTACAGACAGACGGACAGACAGACGGACAGACAGACGGACAGACAGACGGACGGACATGGCGAGCACATTAGTGTATTTTTTCCTTAAGTGAGAAAATGAGCTAAAAAGGGTTACGACATTTTACGAGTTACGTTACCGAGCAGAGGGATTAATTTTTTCCCAGTACCGTGGATCATATAAATATATATAAATGCGGGAAGATACTATAGCAGAAATGAAACGAGTTGTAATGGGACATCCTTATTTAAATTTAAATAAGCACTACTGATCCTAGCGAGATAAAATGTGGAGGCGTAGTCAAGAGGCAACAGAATAAGTATCAAAAAAAGCTGCGGGTTCGAACCCCAGCAAGCTGTAAAATTTTACGGTTTCACTTGCACATGAGGCGCTATATAATCCGTCGACGGCACCGTGACCGTGGGCGGCAAGACCAAAACGAATCCCAAATAACTATTCATTTATAGAATAGATACCAGAAATTTATAATCCAGAAAATTAACAAATTCTTGGTACTTCATTGCCACTAGCATCACGAAACGTTGAAAAACTACAACCGGCCATACATAGTTACTCTATGTATTGACTTTTTGAACATCTGATGAGTATAAAAAAAAAACAGTGGGCCCCGATATTGCTTATGATAGCACTCACTATGCTATTGAAAACGGCAAAATATGTTAGCCAATGAAACTCAAACAACAACAGCCGCGCATATGGCAACACTCGCTATGCAGTTGCCAGCTGCCAAATAAGTATCACAAGAACATCAACCACAGCCCCGCGTATGGCAACACTCGCTATGCAGTTGCCAGCTGCCAAATAAGTATCACAATAACATCAAACAACAACAGCCACGCGTATGGCAACACTCACTTGCAGTTGCCAGCTGCCAAATAAGTATCACAAGAACATCAAACAACAACAGACGCGCGTATGGCAACACTCGCTATATGCAGTTGCCAGCTGCCAAATAAGTATCACAAGAACATCAAACAACAACAGCCAGTTTCTGGTCAGAATCGGCAAGGAGGCCGGGCGGTTAAGCACAGCAGAATTGTAGCAGTGAGTTGCGAGTTCGAGACCGCAACAAGCTGTGAATGTTCTACGATGTTAAGAATCGACGACAGGCCTACGGCCTACTAAACAGTGAAACCGCTATTATTATTATTATTATTATTATTATTATTATTATTATTATTATTAACACTCACCATGCGCAACATTGTTGATGCAGTCGAGGTAGGCGTTGCCGAGCTCGTCGTACATGCGGCAGCCTGAAGCCCTCACAATTTTCAGAGGGTCGCTGCGGAAGAATAACTTGCAGGAGGGCCTGCAGGATATGGAAGGAATGAGTGCATATTAAAAATGATCTATTTGATCTAAAGGACATAGTATATGGCAGATCCTGAAAAATTAAATCTTGACAATTTAAAAAGAAATATTCAATATTATGAAAATCTAAATACAAAGTAAATTCAATATAATAAAGCTAGCTGCTGCTTATGGACAGTGTCTTGTTAATTTAATCATTGAAAGCATAATATATTGAATCTTGTAATTACATGTATAAAATAAATTGTGGCTGCCCTGACATACATAATCAAATTTTTTTCTATTTTTGAATACGGGAAAATGATTTGTTTTATATATCCTTAATCCCCGAAGAAATGATATCATGCAGCTTATGTCCATCCCCCAATATCACGTTTAATAGTATTTATTCAATAACAATATTGTATCGAAACTCTCATAATCAATGAAACTGTAAATTACATCTACGGTGACGATTGAAAAATGCATGCCTTGTCGTTCTTATATTATAAAATTTCGATTCAAAGGTAGTTCATATGGAAGAGACAGATGGAAACGTTTTATTTTGGTAGGATTATAGGTTCTCATGAAAAGTCAGTTGAAATTATTATTTTAACCCTAGATATACTAAGCGTGTTTCCAAATCAACATTGGTTGTAGAAAGTTAAAAATATGAGTCAAAATAAAAGGATACATGCAAACCCGGCTATTTTCGATTACACTGTAACATATTTTTTTAAATTTTGGGAAGAAAAATTGTAAAACGGATAGATACAGCGCGCATATTTATTAGTCTGTCCTCAATAGATTACAGACATTGTCTGTCCTCATTAGAATACAGACATTGTCTGTAAACAATAGAATCCAGACATTGTCTGTACACAATAGAATCCAGACATTGTCTGTAAACAATAGAATCCAGACGTTGTCTGTACACAATAGAATCCAGACATTNCTTGTCTGTACACAATAGAATCTCGACCTTGTCTGTACACAATAGAATCTCGACCTTGTCTGTACACAATAGAATCTCGACCTTGTCTGTACACAATAGAATCTAGACCTTGTCTGTACACAATACAATCCAGGCCTTGTCTGTACACAATAGAATTCAGAATATTGCCCTTGTATCAGTAACGGTAGATAGTTGAACAGTCATCACGACTACCCTCTACATATGAGGTTGTCTTCACTAATTCAGCATGCATAGGCTTTTCTCTTCTAGTTAGGAACATAAACAATTGTTGTATCGATTCTTTCCTGCACCCAAGGATTCCGCTAATGCCACGGATAGTAACAATTTGCGTTTTTTCTCAAAATTTTTCCCATTCAACCGTGCCTCAAATTTTGTTTATAAGCTTTTTACACCTGGGCGCACATTTTATCACGAATAAGTTTTTTTCTAGGACCCGTATTTAATAGGGTAAAAAAATGATTTTCGGAAAATCTTTAATAAAACAAGCAAAAGATCTTTTTAAGAATATGCAGCCAGTATATGGCTTTGTCAAGAAAACGCACTCTAGTAAATCCATGTTAATAAAACGCAATGTATTTTTTTACATTGAGTTGTAATTCTTAAAAAAATGTTTAAATAGACCTAATTTGTTATGTCATTCATTCAATTAAACTTGTTAAGAATACACAAGTCAGTAACGTTCTTGTTAAGTATAAGCACCCCAGTATGGCTTTGTTAGGAAAACGCAGTATAGTATATCCTTATTAATAAAACGCAATATATTTTTTTACGTTGAATTGTAATTCTTAAGAAAATTTAAGTAGACCAAATTCGTTGTATTAATCATTCAATTAAAGTTGTTAAGAATACACCCTTCAGTAATATTCTTAACAATTAAGATCCCATGCAAGCACCTTCTCTTACACCGCCGTTCTTTGTACAGGAAATCGTGGTACCAATGAAGATAACATTCGTTATACCAGGGAGCCGTGCTATTAAATAGTAAAGAGTTCTTAACACCTTCAGCCAAACACTGACGGCTTTTCACGCTAAACCCACCAATCACAGATGAGAAATCGTCCGCTACGTGAACTTATACCGGCACGGTTACTTATATAGGCCGCTACGTGTACTTAGGCCACTAGGTGTATTTTAATTGAGTTTTAATAGTCAGACTCCCTACGATTAGAAAATGCTTACAATACTTGGTGAAATGCGTACAAATTTTTACTAAATATAGCGGCTGCCTCATAAATCTTTGTTAAGGAACTGAAAAAGCGACACAGACATATACTTATGTGGTATGTTTTCTTTATGAAATTTATTTACAATAATTTTGGTTTTTGCTGAATGAAAACCTTTGTTCAAATTACAATATTTAATAATTACTCATCAGCAGTTATCATGCGCATAGCCTACACCCAGGAGGTCAATGTGAATTTTTTTTCATCACTTGTCGCTCTCTAAAATTACTGACGCGGCTGACGTGTATATAAGTGAAAAAGTGATACTCCATTAACAAAATCGCTGACATGTAGAATGAGTGCGCTGAAAAAAAAGATCGTCAGCTTGCATTTTGGCCAGAGTGTCGTTGAGCCTGTCAATCTCTAACAACATTCCGACACGCTACAAATACGCGAACATCTCTACAACACACATCCGTGCGACAATTGCGCTGGACAACGAACATCCCTGCAACATTCTTACGCAACAAATGTGCTGGACAACGAATATCCCTTCAACATCCTAAGTAAATTGCTTCAGACAACAACATCCCTACAACATCCTGACGCAACAGATGTGCTGGACAACCAACATCCCTACAACATCCTGACGCAATAAATGTGCTGGACAACCAACATCCCTACAACATCCTGACGCAACAAATGTGCTGGACAACCAACATCCCTACAACATCCTGACGCAACAAATGCGCTGGACAACCAACATCCCTGCAACATCCTGACGCAACAAATGCGTTGGACAACAAACATCCCTACAACATCTTGACGCAACAGATGCGTTAGACAACCAACATCCCTACAACATCCTGACGCAACATATGCGTTAGACAACCAACATCCCTACAACATCCTGACGCAACAAATGCGTTAGACAACCAACATCCCTACAACATCCTGACGCAACAGATGCGTTAGACAACTAACTTCCCCACAACATCCTGACGTAACAAATGCGTTGAATAACGAAATACTAAAGGAAGAAGTTGAAAGTCATTAAAAAAATTACTGTGAACGATGAACGGTGGTCGCAAAAAATATTATATGTGAAACATAAGCGTGAGCAAATGAACACGTTTTGGAACATTGTTGACCGTACTGAATATTTTGGTGCATTGTTCGCCGTACCGAATTTTATGGTGCATTGTTGAACGTACCGAATGTCTTGGTACATTGTTAAGCGTACCGAATGTTTTGGTAGATTGTTTCCGCTTTCTTTAGGATGTTGACATGAATAACTGAATATTTTAGTCTATAAGGTTGTAGTGAATACTTGTCAATTAAACTTTTTCAGCTGCCGACTGCGAAGCAAATTTTTATTTCGTTAGTAAAAGATTTTCATGCCACTTAGATAATCGATCTAAATGTCTAAACCGGAGGTCAACATTGCCCCCCAATTTCATTTCCTCAAAATTGTTGGTCAAAATAACAGCTCTGCGTTCAAGAGAAACAAGCTTAACGCACCAACGTCAATGACCAAAGTCGCCATAGCGATGCCCTTTCACCGAACTCGCCACGCTCTATAAAACCAATGTGATATTCAATAGAAATACATTTACGAATGTTTGAGGGGTAAATGAGGGTTCAATGTGTTCATATCGCAATAAAACATACATATTTATCTATTATTAACGGAAATGACCAAGTGAGTGCATGAATTAGGTCACAGTTATGCTAATCTTGCGCCAGCTTCGCTGCGTTACTATGGTGATATTACCAGTTTGAAATAGAATTGGTGTGGAACAGAGATAAATGTTACAAGAATTTGCTGCGCGTTACTATTTTAAATTTAAAATTTTTTACTAAAATTCGTATACTATTTTAATAATACAAGTTTGGCCTAAAATTCGTATGAAACTTAGATGATAGATATATGTTACAAAAATTTTCTGTCAGCATCAGGTGCCACAATACAATAATCGCGAGTTTTATGATTAAAAATTACAGAATGTTTTTACAAGGACTGGGGCAGTCCTTCCTTTATCGCTTGATATCCAAATTTATGATATAAATTTAATGTTATCCGAATGTACCGTATTTACGATACTGTTAATAATACATTCTAAAAACGACAGTAGTACAGCGTTCCGTCGTACAGTAAATTCCGTTTATTTGGAGAAAACGTTCGTGTCTTGGCCAAAGAGTTCTACTTTTACTAGAAAATAATCGATTTGCAAGTAAATTGTGCTCTACAAAACGTGATCTTACCCGACATATTTTTGTCGTAGCTCAATAGTTTTCTCCTTAGGTATTTTTTCAAGACTTGCCATGGTTACCCATGAATGGCTCGACAGAGACCGACAGTTGGAGAGCCTAACAGGACACAACCTACCACAACGACGTCTTAATGCTTACTGAATCACGGACACTTCTGTGCCTGACAACTCTCAATGGCACGGACCAAGTCTGAATACGCTTTTAACTAGTGATAACATGGTTGAATTAAATTTAATACATATGTATTAATTCAGCCATGAGTAATAATACCAATAACCTTTTAAAATCATGTTTCATGTTTGTGACTATAGAAAAAAATTCAGAAATAAGACTTTAAATTAAATGTAGAAAACAAATGAGAATGGAAGTGATTTAGACTTTTGTCGTTCAGTGCCACTGTTTTTTATGTGTTCAGCGCTTGAATTTGCCAATACGATTTTCACAAACCTAAAACCACATTAGAAATTTTTTATGAGACTATTAGAGAAACTTAGTTTTAAACTTTACAAAATTGTTCAGTTATACATAGAAAACGTTTCAGTTGGGCGTAGAAAATAAGGACCAGCATAGAAAACGTTTTCATGTCCAGCTAAAACCTCTATTATAACCCGAATACATATATGGTTATATCTAAAATAACATGGTAACAATAATTGAACGTTGTGCGAATACGTTTGTAAGCTAAGAGAATTAATAATTGACCCTTAGGACGTGTGCATTAGTTAATTAAACGCGCTAAAACTTCGTATGAGCAGCATTAATTTCAAATTATCTTTCATACAAATTTACCAAATTTGAAGAAGCCAATCCAGTATGAACGTTTAGAGTTAGAGTAAAGTGCTACATTTATTTTAATGCAAGTTTTATATAATATCAGCGGATAATATAATATAATAATAAGCGGATAATAATATAATAATAATATAATTTGGTTTTTCGCTTTAACTAGTTGTTAGGCAGCTAAGTTCTACGAAAAAGCATTAATAGCACAGTAAATTTGGAACATCCGGCATTGTTTTGGGATGCTCATTGGACATCTGGCAACTGGAAGAGTGATGCCATCCTCATACTAATGACACGAGAATGATTTCTCAATATCTGGCAACAACGTGGTCTCTAGCATATAAAAAAAACATACAGCAACAACCAAATTACTGTTATCATACGATTGTACTTATTCTGGCAAGAAATTGAAAGTGATGCCAAACGTAAAAAACTCATACATGTTGCCCATAGTGAGCAAACTTCGAGGGATATTTACTTTAGAAAATTAGATCATCATTCTTATGTTCAATATGTTTTTGTGCCAAATTTTTCGACTCAAAAGTGTGTTGACAATGTCATACTGGTAAAGAGTATTTAAACCTGAACTAAAAATTGATGAGTAAAATGTTTACAAACATAGCCATGACATCTTTCTGCTATCATTGTCGATCATTATTATTAAATTACTTTCATTCATTCATTATTAAAAATGTCATTCATTATAAAATTCCATTCATTCATTCATCATTATCATTGTCGATCATTATTAAACTTCATTCATTCATTCATTCATTCATTCATTCATTCATTTTTAAAATTGTCGATCATTATTAAATTCATTTCATTCATTCATTCATTATTAAAACTGTCAATAATTATTAAATCCATAAATAAATGATGGCTGATGTACTGGATTTATAAAACTGATTTACCAAAGCTGTTTTGAGCGCAAGTTATTAGTTAGTTACATCCTGGTGTGACTGATTAAATAATTGTTAATTATAGAGTTAAATAATATGCGTTTACAAATTACTTTTTAAAGACAACACCTCCAAAGAATCCAGCGTTTTTGATATTACACATGTACAATGAAATTCTAATTTTATTTTCGAATATTAAAAAAATCTTAATTTTGAACTTTTTTAATAAAAACCATTTTGTAAATTTTCAAGATTCTGTCAGTTGATTCATGCATTGTCTCTGATTTTATGCAAATGTGCAAAATTTCAGATCGATTGGGCAAGTTGAAGTGAGATAAATATCGATTATAAGATTTGTAGCAGACAAACAAACAAGAAGTGAAGTTAAAGAGAAGTGTTGTAATAAAAAAAAGTGGACGTACACTCAAAGAAATAACTGAGATGTTGTTCAAATAGCGATGCACCTTATATTCTTATGTGGGTCACCAGGACTCAGTTTGGTCAGGAAATAGGCGTATCAATGCTACGTCCGCTTTCTGCTCATGCATGCTGTGGGTAAGACAGCGTGTCACTATTTGGTCAACATGACACATTCATTTTTTTCTAAATGCATGGCGATAACAAAATACTGTGTTTATCATGTATATAACCCGTAAGTTCATTATTATGTTATTAAACATTCATATAATCACAAGCTCAAGTTGTTTGGTTATCATGTATATACCCGTAAGTTCATTATTATGTTATTAAACATTCATACAATTACACGTTCAAGTTGTTTATATGTGCTTTCGTCATATAATAACATTCCTAATGTTTTTACTTAATTTGCTCCTAAATTTCTATTGCAAGAATTGAAAAATAATCGCATATATTATTTCCATGCTATATGTCTTATTGACATGACATTAAATACTATTTGTATGACATTATATTCATTATTTCATTGTAAATATTACGATGGAGCGGCATAATCAATGCAAATCTATTTACTTCTATTTTTCCGTAAATTTAAGCTTACCTTATACAATTGTATGATCTCAACCTTAATTAGAAAACGTTTTCGTGTCTTGCTTTATAATTATTATTATTATTGGGTGGATTTAATGGAATCATACAATGTTACTATATTAATCAAACATGACATGGATGCTTGCACAACCATGTGTGTACATGGTGGAGTGAAATTAAGCCTTCTTAATGAGGTTCATAAATGATTGTATGGGTTACGGATGGGCTCAGTTGAGCCCTCATAGATTCCCATGTAAGGGTTACGGATGGGTTCATTTGAGCCCTCATAGATTCCCATGTAAGGGTTACGGATGGGTTCATTTGAGCCCTCATAGATTCCCATGTATGGGTTACGGATGGGTTCATTTGTGCCCTCATAGATTCCCATGTATGGGTTACGGATGGGTTCATTTGTGCCCTCATAGATTCCCATGTATGGGTTACGGATGGGTTCATTTGAGCCCTCATAGATTCCCATTTTTGTATAGCGGATTGGCTCATTTGAGCCCTTATAGATTTCCATGTATGTATAGCGGATAGGCTCAATTGAGCCCCTATAGGTTCACATGTATAGGTTGCGGACGGGCTCAATTTAGCCTAATAGACTCCAATGTGTGTATATAGCGGATAGGTTCAATTGAGCCCCATATATGGCACAAGCCTGGTGTACTGAAGTGTTTTCTCCGCATACCGCAGCCATGGCTTCTCATGTTCACACGCTTGTATTTATCTGTATTTATTTCTATGTTCAAACGTTTGTATATATGTGCATTTATTTCGCTTATGAACACTTTTGTGCATGATATATATATTATATAAATAAAATTTGAAAATGATTTATTTGTGTGAATACACAAATTTTTTACAAATCCCTTTTAATTATCATGTATAAATAAATTTTGAAAGTTATTTATACATGAATTTAAGTTTTTTATCGGTATGAATATTAATAAATTATCTTTTAATCAGATTGTAGTTTCTTCATACTATTCATACTAGCACTATAGCGTGCGTGCAGTAGCAATAAGGCTGGTTGATACATTTACTCTAATAATTATATAATAATAATTGTAATACTAATTATACTCTACTAATTATAATTTAAGAATAAATAAAGTAATTAATTAATTCAGTCCCTTATCTCGTATCATTTTATTAACGGCGCGAAAAAATAAGGTCTAATGAAAGGAATACAAACTTTCAAGATCGCTAGATATATTTTTTTTATCATACAGTACGTATATGCAATGGAATATATATTAACATATATATTTCTTTAATAGACTAATCAAATTTTTAGTAAGCGTAAAGATAATTAATGGGAGACTTACGAGGTAACTATTACCAATTTAAACAATTATATATTTTTAATGAACCGCGTGAGTTTCACGAATCATTGAGGCTTGACTCACTTAGAAAATGTGAGTCAAAATATGAGTGACCGCTAATCACGCTGAAGCCATAGCGAACACTAAAAATACATTCATTCATGAAGTGTGGATTTTTTGTATTATAATGTGTAAAGAAATGAAAAAAATATATTGCACAAAAATTGTAATTTTTGATGTATATATTCTGATAATAAAATCGTTCAGTCTCGTGTGGAGTTCAGTTCAGTTCAGTTCAGTCTCGGAACAAATTAGCTAAACTTCCATGACCACTACCCAATTCACATTAGTTAAAATATCTATTAGAAATCTACCTAAATAAATTAAAAACAATTCTTTTCCTCTCTAAGAGAATGCACTTCACCGTCCATTTTATTAGCCGTAAAGACCTGGGTTGAATGATAAAATAAAATGACATATTTAACCTTATTTACTAACGTCACAAGATAATCTACTTCTTTTATGGACAAATGTAAATAAAAACTGAAAAATCATCCATACAAGTCCGAGTCATTATCACTATGTATTCAAATGAGTGAATACATGAGTGTATTCATTCATTCAATGTATTCACACAATGTATTCAATACATTGTGTCCTGCCCTTCCTTCCCTTTGACTAAAAGATTATGACACAGGAAAATGAAGTTCACCATTTCTTTTTCCCATGCAAACAAATATCAAAACCCAAATTTTGGGGCTCATAAAGCACAAAGTTACTTTCTTCATAAGCCAATCTTTTTTTTCTTCATAAACCAATCTTTATAATCTTCATTAACCAATCTATTTTTTTCTTCTTCATAAACCAATCTTTATAACCTTCATTAACCAATCTTTTTTTTCTTCTTCATAAACAAATCTATATAATCTTCATTAACCAATCCTTTTTTTCTTCATAAACCAATATTTCTTTTCTTCATGAACCAATTTATTTTTCTTCCTAAGAAAATCTTTTTTTTTTTCTTCATAAACCAATATTTTTTTTCTTCATAAACCAATCTTTTTTTCTTCATAAACCAATCTTTATAATCTTCATTAACCAATTTTTTTTCTTCATAAACCAATCATTTTTTTCTTCATAAACCACTATTTTTTTCTTCATAAACCAATCTTTATAATCTTCATTAACCAATCTTTTTTTTCTTCATAAACAAAAATTTTTTTTCTCCATGATCATAAACCAATCTTTTTTTGTCTTCATAAACCAATCTTTTTTTCCTTCATAAACCACTCTTTTTTTTCTTCATAAACCAATCTTTTTTTTTCTTCATAAACCACTCTTTTTTTTCTTCATAAACCAATCTTTATAATCTTCATTAACCAATCTTTTTTTTTCATAAACCAATCTTTTTTTTTCTTCATAAACCACTCTTTTTTTTTCTTCATGAACCAATCTTTATAATCTTCATTAACCAATCTTTTTTTCTTTATTAATAACCAATCTTTTTTTTTTCTTCATAAACCACTCTTTTTAGCGCATTTTCTCATTCATGGAAAAAAGGCACTATTGTGCTCGCCACGTCCGTCCGTCTGTCTGTCTGTCCGTCCGTCCGTCCGTGACTTCACGTTTTCGTCAACGAGAAAATGCGCTCTCTGTCACTCATTTCAGTGAGTACTGAGTTATATTTTTTTTCATAAAACAATCTTTTCTTTTTTCTTCATAAACCAATCTTTTTTTTTTTCTTCATAAACCAATCTTTTTTTTTTGTTCATAAAGCAATCTTTATCTTCTGTTTCTATTCGTTAATTCCACTTCAAGCCATGGAGAGACGAGCGATGATGGCTGGAGGAGCGCCGATGGAGGTGAGGAAGGATGGCTGGATGGCTGATGATGATGATGTCTGGATGACCTTCATCTTCGGCTGCTGAGGGTAGTAGCAATGAAGGCCCTTGTTCGACTCGACCTGTGCAAATTACCATATAATTTAACATAATGTATAGGTTACCTTATAATTACCCTATAATCAACTCGACCTGTGCAATTTGCCTTATAATTTACCATAAAGTAAAGGTTGACCTTATAATTACCTATAATCAACTCGACCTGTGCGAATTACCATACAATTTACCCTAAAGTAAAGGTTGACCTTATAATTACCTATAATCAACTCGACCTGTGCAAATTACCTTATAATTTACCCTAAAGTATAGGTTACCCTATAATTACCCTATAAATGCTATAATATAATTTGACTGCATAGTTTGTGTATGTGTTTAAACAAATATCAGGTAATTACCCTATAATATAATTTGACTGCATAGTTTGTGTGCGTGTTTAAACAAATATCAGGTAATTACCCTATAATATAATTTGTCAGCAGAGTTTGTGTGCGTGTTTGAAGTATGGTACCGCGAACATTTAGGGTATCCACATAAATATCAGGGACTTTTTAATTGATAATATCTTATCTTTACATTAACATAGTTATTTTGTTTCCACACATATTTAAAACAACATTCATTTTTGTAAAAAAACATGTATTATTGTGAAGAGAAATAAAATTGAAATTGCTACTTTTAGACTGAGATATATAACCAATTAAGAAGTCAAGGATATTTTTGTGGGACGCACTGTATAGGGGGCTGTTAATTGGGGCGCATATATTGACTTCACACCGGAAAACATTTTTCGAATGACGAAACTTCGTTTTATTTATATTTTCTAGCATAACAACCAAATAACTCATTAAATTTGGGAGAGAGACAAAAGAGATCTTATCCATTTGCACAACTTCGATTCAACGGCAGTTATAACATTAAACAAGAAGTGGTTTTCTCCACATATTTCACTCATATATTTATAATAAAATTCAATAAATGCATGCTATAGCATAAATTCTTTGGAATAATTAATATTAAACAAGAAGTTCAATGCTATATTTGTATATTTGATGTCACCTGTTTTACAGTGGAGGTAACAGTTGGTGGAGCAGAGGGTGAGATGGTGAGGGTGGTGGAGTAACGTTTCTCAGCCAACCAGGGCACCCACTTAACCATGGTGGTGACCGAACTATAACGGGGGAACACATCACCATGGGAAATATATAAAAGGTATATATCATTAATGTACATCAAAATGATTATATAATTAAAACCATAATTTTATAACGTATTTAATCTTTTGCACTTGTGCGTTCCCTATTACTTCAAAACCTTAATGACTGAACAACATTAATTGGCACAACGATATGGCTCGGCAATTATTAATAGGAAATAAATCTAATGATAATGCTCAAAAATTAATTCAAGTCAAGTTGAAAATCCATCAGATCATGGTTGAACTAGTATAAGGTTGACCCATGAGAAGCTCATTTCTGCGGATGTAGTTTGTTGTTCGTCTGTGACGTCACTGATCTCAGTGACGTCACGGGCATTAACCATTCACCGAAATGCGATCAAACCAGTCAACTAATCCGTCGTGGGAATGACGTTTTTTTTACGTTTCTCGATCTCAGTGACGTAACAAGAAAGCTGAATTGAAAGACGGAAATCCTCGTGGGTCAACCTTATATAGTTCAACCATGCATCAGATGACCCAAAGGACTGAATCATCCACAATGCATGATGCATTAGCGGTATCGTTAGAACCATGGTTAGAACAGCCCTGCATGAGGCCGTACTATCGAAAATAGTTACGTGTACGTAACTCCCTCAGCCAATCAATGACAGTTTTTCAATCTAAACCCACCAATCACAGACGAGAAATCGGACGCTCTGTGTTCTTAGGTCGCCATGTGAATAAAGAAATCGATATGTACATCTTCCATTCTATATTCTTGTTTTCAATTTGGTATCTAAAAGCTTGTATGACAATTTATCTTTATAACGCGTTTTGTTCCCCGCTGCAGACATCTAGAAAAAAAGTCTTTAAAATATCTTACCCTTTTCTATTAGCCAATTTCTCTTCGGAAGCTGGGACGATGGACTGCAAATTCTTTTCTAGTCCATCACGATTGTTGTCATTCCCTGAAATCTTTCTTGCATTGAGTGAGATTCCCTTACTCAGAGAAGATTTTCGGCCATCTTGAGAAGCATCTCTTCCATCTGTGTCTTTTCCATCACGCGAAGTGTCCCTTCCATCTCGGGAACACTTACGTTCCTCTCTAGAGGGCTTCTTGCTTCCAGCGTCAGGGAGTCTCGTCGACGCAGTTTTGTTTTTGTCGTCGTCTGCTACGGCGGCTCCTCGACTGCGACGGGTTGCACGTTCTCGTTCCAGAGGTACTACGAAAAAAAAATTGAATTCATACTTCACAAACTTCACAAAATAAAGTACGAAAAGTAAATAACATTTGTATTTCGTCTGCAGTGACGTGTACATTGAAGATGGCCTATTAGTTATGATCACTGATATTCAAGAAATGAGTTGTGGGTTCAAGTCTCAGTTCGGCTGCGAAAATTATGGACAAAATAAACTTTTGCGGCAAGGTGATTAAGAACAGCAAGATTGAAACAGCGATTAGGCGTGACAGTAAAGTCAACAAAAGGCCAGACATGACCTAATCTTGAACGTTAGCACCTCTCTATAATTATATTGAATGGATATGTTGGCAATCGTTGGATTTGAAATGAATCGAAAATATATGAATGCCATGGAACACACTAGCTACGTGACAAGATTCAAATCAATATCTTCAATGAAGATTCTGCGCATCCCAAGAAAAAAAATTAAAAATAAAACTTTTAGACACGAAATTTCTAGCAATAAAATTTAGAAAATTTATTTCTAATTTATTTCAGGTTATGAAATAATTTTTGTTCTTCGACATGATGTAATGTTGAAAGAAGGACATTTTTATCGAAGTTAACGTTCTAAAAGATCATTGCGTTTTCTCGTATTTCATCATAGAAAATACTTTATATTTCAGACCAGACTACGTAGAAACAACTGTTGCAGTAGAAATTAGGATACAAAATCTCTGGTGATAAGGGCATAGAAATTGAAAGTGACCATGAAACGACGTAAATAATCGATAATAAATTTTATAACATATAATGGGTAATGTTTAGGTACCATGTTTGTGGCTCAAATGTTGAAGTTATTTCAAATTTCGCAGCACTCACTATTCCTTTGAGTGAAGTTATCTGGCACTTGCAACAAATACAATTCTTTTTTTGGTGGAGTAATAGAATATTAGGATATCTTGATTCCATAGTAGATTTTACCGGTATTACATTTATAATATCTAGTCTTCAACTATTATTGTTCTCTGTTATATTGATTTTTACCTTCATTGGCTTTTTACGCGCTAAACTTTTCTTAATTCCCTTAGACAAAAGAAAATCAAAACGAAAATTTCATTCAAGAGAATTTACGAAGTATGGATATTTTAATCAACAAATTACATTCAGGAGAGATTTAATGATTAAACAAAGTACTGAAATTTTATTCAACTTGCAACATCTATTGCCCAGATTCAACCTTTCTTATCAGTTATCACCAATAATTAATAATTCTTCCATAAAATGAAAACTATCCTCGCTTAACCTTGTTGATTGTGTACATACCAGAGAAAAAAAAAACATACTGACAATTATATTTTTGTACTAATATTTTAAAGTCAACTTAGCACAAGCGATGTTTTAACTATAAATACTAAATAGAATAATAGCATTAATTAGTCTGCTTCGTAATAGCGGTGTTAGGTAGTACCTATTTGTATGGTAGTAAGGCAACGATATAAATTGTATGTTAGTAACAATAAAACTCAATAAGGTTCGATCATCGACAGCTGGTGAAGTGACTCATGCTTATTAAGTTCAACCTTTGTTTAGGCGTTCGACTTGCCAGGCAAACTTTCGCTTTAGTTTCAAGGTCCACTTTACTTCAGTCTTAACTCCTTTAGCGGTAAAAAAATTAATTTCCCCAGCCAATAAATGAACAGTTTGTGCTAGGCTGTAAGCTGGGTGCTTGCTACTTTATTCATATCGATATTTCTTCACTCATATTTCATACGAGCTAAATTTTCCAGATAATGGTGATGAACTGAAAGCTCTAAATTTAAATCGATGAAACTATATCAAATGTTTAATACATTGACCAATAATTGAATAATATTGAATGAATTATAATTGGTTTGATTAATTATTAATAATTAATACCATTGATTAAGAATAATAATAATAATCAAGAATTGCATCAAGAAGTCGAAACCAAGTTCAGGGAAAAAATGTACGCCTTCATTTATATTAATTCTTGAGATAGCCATTGTATTATTAAGTAACTTCATACATCCTAAATTCATTTGCGGGGGTGAAATTTGATAAAATGAAGATGCAATACGCACCAAAACAATGTGCATATTTCAATAATAATTCAAAAACTATAATAACATAAAAATCACCGCACCAACAGTGACAATATATCTAAAGGTTTTTATCCCTCGTCTACAGACGACTCGAACCTTTGCTAAAGCTTTTTCGTACGCAAAAGCTTTGTAGCGAAGGCTTTGTAGCGAAAGTTTTTGTAGCGAAGGCTTTGTAGCGAAAGTTTTTGTAGTGGAAAGTTTTTGTAGCTAAATGCTTTGTAGCGAAGGCTTTGTAGCGAAAGTTACTACCAGAAAAAAAATCAACGTTTCGCCTAAGGATTAATAACCTATAGCTGTCGCCAATGCCACTCGTATTTAAAAGGCTCTTAACATGAGTTGTTAGCAATTAACTATAATGCCGTTACAAAACCATCTTTGAACAATATAAAGTACGAAAAATAGTACCGAGAGTGTGGATCACTGATACACTGTTAGAAAAAAAAACGGTCCCACTGGCGTTCTAGTGGCCGGTCGCCCCGTGAAAATAAACTGTTTCGCCGTTTTTTCAGATGTTTTACGGAAATCTAGTGTTAAATTAGAATAAAAACGGCGACACGGTGTTTCTTTTTACGTGCCGACCGGCCACTGAAACGCTGGTAATACCGTTAACGGTAATTTTTCTAACAGTGTACGGCTATCTCTGTTACCATGTAGCTCCCGCAGTCAGAAAAACGGATGGGTCACATTGAGCAAACAGTGATTCACTTCTTGCGTGTAGCACTGAAATTTTCATTTCCTGGGACAAACTAGGTCAAGATGACCCACATGAGTGCAAATTTGCATCGCTATTAGGACAAAATCTCATAAATTTCCAAGTCCATAATTAGCGCGGATTATGCGCGTTGACCGAGTGTTCCGCTTAGCCATACTTGGTAGGCTACTCGATCGTATCGGTGACCGATCAGATTTTGTAACCACGATCCATAGAGTGCAGGCCATTCATTATGATAAAATTAATACCTGCATCCATGGCCTGAATTCTTTGGAATAATTCCCATCTGTGGAATAATTAAATAACTCCCTTATTTGTATTATTTAATCTGGCCCATCTATATTCTTGGTGCTTATTTTTAAGCGAGTCGCATTCAAGTCACAGTTCTGTCCAAAATTCGGACAGTCACCGCCAATATATAAATTAAATGAAAATGCCCCACGGTGCAAAATACTCACTTTCATAAATTTTAGGTTGAATTTTCAATTTTACAGACTGATTTACAGAAACTTCGTGATGTAATGGCTCGATAAAAAAGAATTAGTAAATATATTATTGCAATGTAAATTTATTGAGGAAGAAATCACCTAATTTTTGTATCATTCAGTTTTAAAGATGACATCGGACAAATGACGGTCCTTATTGTCAATGCATTCAATTTGTCAATTTTTAATGTTTCATTCCGCTTTAATTTAATGTTAATTTAATTTAATTACTTTTTTTTAATTTTTAATGTTCCGCTGAAGCATATGTTGGCGATGGCTTCTTCAAATAAGGTAGGGCCCTTAGACAGCCATTGTAAAAAATTGATATATGGTAGCCTCATAAAAAAATCACACGGAGCTAAATTGTAACTTGATCAGGATCAGAGCCGATCAGGAACCCGACCTGAAGGACGAATACGAAACCGAGTTGAGAGAAAATAGATACTCAACGAGAAATGCTCGTTGAGTATCGATAATGGAACGGCCATTGGAATAGTACGCGCCTCGACAGCAAACGCACGCTGCTCACTTGTCCAATGCATAGTGGCAACTGACTAGGCGGGACACAAAACTTCATGACTTAGCCTTTCACATGAAATCCTCCTCGCCCTTTTCCAACAACATCTGGCTACTTGGCGCGAACACACAGGAAGTTTTTGTCAGTCACCCTAGCGAAGCGCAAGTATAACGCACGGGTAATAATTATATGAACATATGGGCAACTCTGAGAACATGCATCATTCCTAACTCTGAATGCGATATAAGCCACATGGCAAGGACATTAAAATCGCGGCACCTTAGTTTAGCTGGCAAAGCCTCATATGTTCTTTAGAGCGTCGTAACTGAGCTGATTTTTGTGAAGTTTTGACAAAAAAGAAGCGAAGTGACATTTCTAGGTTAACATTTAGGTTATTTTTTTTCTAAAGTGGTAAGTGCATTTTCGAGAAGAAGGTCATGCATTTCTAGCGCCGAGGAAATTGAATGGATGGCCGCGTGTGAGGAACATTGGACATAGTGTGAGGTGTGATCACTGAGTTCATAGTGTGAGTAAATTTGGACATGGAGTGAGTAATGGCCACTGAGTACATAGTGTGAGTAAATTTGGACATGGAGTGCGTAATGGCCACTGAGTACATAGTGTGAGTAAATTTGGACATGGAGTGAGTAATGGCAACTGGGTACATAGTGTGAGTAAATTTGGACATGGCGTGAGTAATGGCCACTGAGTTCATAGTGTGAGTAAATTTGGACATGGAGTGCGTAATGGCCACTGAGTACATAGTGTGAGGAAACTTGGACATGGAGTGAGTAGTGGCCACTGGGTACATAGTGTGAGTAAATTTGGACATGGAATGAGTAATGGCCACCAAGTTCATAGCGTGACGAAATTGGGACATAGTGTGAGGAATGACCACTGACTACTGGACATAATGAGGATATGGTGTGAGGAATGATCATTAACCCTTGGACATGATGTGGACACAGTGTTAGGTATGATCACAGTGTGAGGTATGACCGCTGAGCATTAGGCATAGTCTGAGGAATGACCACCGTGTAGTGTATGATTACTGCCTCTCGGACCTAAAGTGGACAGTGTGAGGTATGACTATTGCTTGAGGTATGACTACTACGTATGTGAGGTATGGTCTTTGAGCATTGGACATCGGGTGGACATATAGTGTGAGATATGAGCGATACGCATTCCTTGTAATGGACGTCCCAAGGATCAGGCTGTACTATAGAACAGTGAACGAGGACGTGAGTGGCATGAACGTGAGTTTTGAGTGGCATGCAGGATTCGATGCCTGGATAAGTTGGTGCAGGCAGAGGCAACGATGATACGATACATGAACGTCATTAAATCGATTTTAGGAATCGTTTCTTATTTTGATATTAAGATGGCTCAGAAACTTAGAAGTCTTAAGTACTTTCGATAAATTTTTACTTTCAAAAAGAAACCATTGGCCACACTAAAAGATATTTTTTTGGACGCTATATGTGTAAGACAGGTAAATTAAAAAATTAAATTAAAGACTGGTAATTGGCTGGTTTCTAAGTTGAATACTGAACGTATTTTATGACCAATAATTGATGTATGGAAAAGCCCATGGGACTTCAATAATTACAGTATATTAGCCCCAATTGATGACCTTTCACTAGTAATTTTCAACAATCCACAACTGCAAGAACCTAAACAAAGCGTGTCAACAGCGCGTTTCAACGCGCGTCAAGAACATGCTCCAACAAAGAATTGAATCCCGCAGTGACACACTACTTCCGTTGTCTGGGTCAGTCTTGCAGCCAACATCAGCTGAATTAATTCAGCGTCGACACGCAAATCCATGTATGGCTTTCCTATGTTGACGGCACAAGCAGGATATACCGGACTGCATACGGAAGTTATCCTACAGCGTACTCACAAAAATCAATGCATCACGCTGTCCAAATATTAACACATGCACTTTCCGCACGTAGTACTGATACGTCTTTGTGCCAGAGGCAAAATGGGTTAGAGTGACACACACAGGTCGCACTGATACATCTTTGTGCAAAATGGGTCTGATTGACACACACAGGACAAAAAAGTGAATCGCTAGTTGACAAAATCTTACTTATTTGTGTGGAGTGACGTGATGTGGAGTGATGTGTGTGTGGAGTGATGTGATGTGGAGTGATGTGTGTGTGGAGTGATGTGGAGTGATGTGAAGTGGAGTGATGTGTGTGTGGAGTGATGTGATGTGGAGTGATGTGATGTGGAGTGATGTGATGTGGAGTTATGTGATGTGGAGTGATGTGATGTGGAGTGATGTGATGTGGAGTGATGTGTGTGTGGAATGATGTGTGTGTGGAGTGATGTGTGTGTGCAGTGATGAGGTATAAAGTGGCCGGACAAAAGGAAGAAGATGAAGAAAGATGAAGAGGAAGTACTCGTAGATAGGATATGGGGAGGAAGAGGGAGTAAGGAGGATAAGGATATATTTTTATGAATTGAAATCGGCTTGCTAACGCTCTATCCGCAAAGAAATGTCGTTTCGAGCTCGCATGAATAAGTGAGAACGCTTCTCGGAATTGTGGGAAGCTCTGCTATACCTAAAACAGAACTGTCTAACTTGAAAATTACGGCAGGAATTACGATATGAATTGGAAATGCAGCCAATCAAAAGCCTATCTCTTTTCCAGCTATGGCAAGAATATAATTGATATAATAAGACGATCAATTTGTATTTGTTAGAACCAACTACTGACGAACACGGAGCGAATTCACCCTTCATATAATAACTGAAATTTTAATCCATTCCCGAGTTCACTGAAATATTCGAAGTACATTGCAAATAAAAACTAATGAATTAATGTATCATTTATAACTAGGAAGTATCATTATAACATAAGGTATTAGTAAATTATTATTCGTGTAAATTATTAGTATTAAATACATCATAAGATAATGTATTTAATACATCATTATAACATAGTGTATTAGGTA
The DNA here is from genome assembly GCF_000764305.2 of Hyalella azteca. Lineage (NCBI taxonomy): Eukaryota > Metazoa > Arthropoda > Malacostraca > Amphipoda > Hyalellidae > Hyalella > Hyalella azteca. The sequence goes on from NW_025942510.1 coordinate 339,028, forward strand.
TAATAATTCGAAGCAAACATAATGTATTATTAAATTATTATTAGTATAAATTATTAGCTTTAAATACATCATAACATAATGTATTTAATATATCATTATAACATAGTATATTAGGTAGTGTATTAGGTATAATAATGTATGTATTAGGTATGCATTAGGTATAATAATTCGAAGCAGACAATTAGATCGTCGCAAGTAAGGTGTCAGCTGTGGGCATGTTTTGTATTTGTATAAAATGTATTTTTAACTATAATGTATTAGGTATAATAATTAAGCAGACAATTAGATCGTAGCAAGTAAGGTGTCAGCTGTGGGCATGTTTTGTATTTGTATAAAATGTATTTTTAAGTATAATGCATTAGGTATAATAATTAAGCAGACAATTAGATCGTAGCAAGTAAGGCGTCATGTTAGTGTGGACCAGTGGGCATGTTAGGACCAGGTGTTCACTGGCCTTGGAGGGCAGCAGGCAGCTGAGCAGCGCTGCTGCTCAGCCGCTGCAGCTCAACGTGAACGACTCAAGTGATCAAGCTACATTTTCTATTCTTTATCATTTCCTTGTTCACGAACGCCTTTAAATTTGTGTCATTTTTCACCTGCATGAAGTGAATCTTTTATCATTTACTTGTTAATGAACGTCTTTAAACTTGTGCCATTTTTCACCAGCATGAAGTGAATCTTTCTTCATCGTTCCCTTGTTAATGAACGCCTTTAAACTTGTGTGATTTTTCACTCGCATGAAGTGAATCTTTCTTCATCATTTGCTTATTAATGAACGCCTTTAAACTTGTGCCATTTTTCTCTCGCATGAAGTGAATCTTTCTTCATCATTTGCTTATTAATGAACGCCTTTAAACTTGTGTCATTTTTCACCTGCATGAAGTGAATCTTTCTTAATCATTCCCTTGTTAATGAACGCCTTTAAACTTGTGTCATTTTTCACCCACATGAAGTGAATCTTTCTTCATTATTGCCTTGTTCACGAACGTCTTTAAATTTGTGTAATTTTTCACTCGCATGAAGTGAATCTTTCTTCATCATTTACTTGTTAATGAACGTCTTTAATTTTGTGTAATTTTCACCTGCATGAAGTGAATCTTTCTTCATCATTCCCTATGTCATGAACGTCTTTAAATTTGTGTAATTTTTCACGGGTTTGTAGTGAATCTTTCCTTATAATTTCTTAGTTTACGAACGTATTTAAACTAGTGTCATTTTTCACTCGCATGCTGAGTCCTTCATCTTATCTCATTCACAAACGTCTTAAGATTAATGTCATTTTTCACTCACATTTATTTAATTTTCGCTAACTTCCGCTACGCCCCTTGCTGTTTCAGAGAGATAGATAATCTGTTCATTTATTACTGGTTTCTCCAATTAATAATACCGAAATATTATTGTCTCGAAGTCTGAAGACATAATAAGGAATATTACTTTTTATATTATATTTTTCGTCGATTTCATTTGTCTCAGTCTTTTTTTCTTTTGTGCGTCTATTATTTTGAAAAACATTAAATTTTATCTTATTTTATATCATAACATATAATAATGCGAATGTATTACTACGAGCGTACGGGGAGATGAACAAATTTCATTAGGATTTGTTTTTTCCTGTCTTATTCTGGACGAGGTTATTTATTAGAAAATAAAGCTTCATTTATCAAGATAAGTTATAAAGACTCTTCTTTTAAACGCTACGAACAGTTTTTCAAAATTGGTCAACAAAAAGTTAATTAGACTATAAAAGACTTTTAAACATGGCAGATTTACGTCACCGTTATTTTTTTGAAGCATAAACCCTCATTTACTCCCACAACCTCTACCCTCTTCAACTTTCATAGCCTCAAACCCCTCTTCATTCATCTTCATTTCTAAAACTTAAAAAATTCGTGTTATCAAGGCCGGTTTTTACGCGCACACTCGTATATTTTTACCCCCTTGTTAAGGCATGGGCATACTTTCATAGCCCCAAACCCCTCTTCATTCCTTCTCATTTCTAAAAACCTAAAAAATTCGTCTTATCATGGCCGATTTTTACGCTCACCCTCGTATATTTTTACCCTCTTGTTAAGGCATGGGCATTAGCTAAGCAGCTTATCGCAACGTAAGTCGTTTCCTTGTGCTGCTAACAAGCGTCGCATTCTTAGTATGAACTCCAGTACAGGGAAGTGAAGTCGAGGAAATTCATTATTAAATCTCAATTATCATACAAGTTACTTATATTATTAGTCTGCTTATATCGCAAGTTCACAAAGAATTTAAAAGCAAAGAAAACGCCAAGAAAATTCACCATGTCGATATTTAAAATGATATGGTGAATTTTCTTGGCGTTTTCTTTGCTTTTAAATTCCTTACATAAAAGTTAGTAATGAATCATGTATGGTCGGAACTCTAAACTCCGGAAAAAATCATGTTACTTGGCACAAGGTACGATTTACTAAAGAAAAAGTGAATATAGTTATCCAATATGGTAATTTATCGATAAATATTTTCCGAATTAAATAGAATCAATGTAAATCATTATTGAATAATAATGAGAAAACATGCAATGACTGAATAAGTTCAAGTTTAGTGAGATAAAATTTGAACAAAAAACGAAAAAGATTTCAAAATTAAATTTTTCTGATATATATTGTGTGCCTTAAGACATTATGAAACCGTGAAAAATCTCTTGAGATTTCAATATGTTTCTTCTTGTTTTACGTTTTACATTAATAATATTTCTAAATAGAGGTAGACTAACAATATTGTTATTTTTAAACTAAAATAATTTAAGACAAACACCACGCAATTAAAAGCGATTCCTGCAATTCCTTAAACAATTAATGTCACTCCCAATATTTGAAAAAAAAATGCAACTTTAATTTTTGAGAAAATGCATGCGTTTGTGGTAACTGTACACGAGTACGAACAATAATCAGAAAATAAAATAATTTCAAGATAAATTGTTAAATCCTTCAGTCAATTTAGTTAAAAATAAAAAGCACTTCAACTAAATGCACATACAAAAAAATACACAACACGGCACCTCACCTCTTGGACACACGACACCTCACCTCTTGGACACACGACACCTCACCTCTTGGACACACGACACCTCACCTCTTGGACACACGACACCTCACATCTTGGACACACGGCACCTCACCTCTAGGCACGACAGGAGTGATGTTGACGGACACACGGCACCTCACCTCTTGGACACACGACACCTCACCTCTTGGACACACGGCACCTCACCTCTGGGCACGACAGGAGTGATGTGTCCATGAGGGCCGTGGTGATGAACTTCTGAACATTTACACTGGCGGTTGCGGGAGGCCGTGGCCAGGTTGGGACCCTGAGGGGTGGTGAGCTTGCGGGCGGGGGAGGGCGACCCTCGGCAGGAGGCGGACCTCAGCGAGGACCTCGAGAAGGAGCTCAGGAAAGGAGCTTTTTCTGACGAGGTGCTGTCTGAGGAACGGCCTGAGGGAAATGATGGGAAATATTGACTTATATTACAATGTTATCGACAAAAATATGGGAATATCTTTGATGAAAATAAGATGAAATTTCGGGTTATAGAATAGAATAAAATAGAATAGAATAGAATAGAATAGAATAGAATAGAATAGAATATAATAGAATAGAATAGAATAGAATAAAATAGAATAGAATAGAATAGAATAGAATAGAATAGAATAGAATATAATAGAATAGAATAGAATAGAATAGAATAGAATAGAATAGAATAGAATAGAATAGAATAGAATAGAATAGAATAGAATAGAAACTGGACTTATTGCCTGCTCCGTAATTTGCTAGGCATTTTAAGACTGAACATATGCTCCTGCATAGCTTCGTCTAGTCTGTTATTGAATATGTTCATACTCGGAGCGTCAACGATGCTATCAGGGAGACTGTTCCACATGTCGGTGACTCGAAGCGAGAAGAATTCAGGATTGTTGTCGCATAGTTGAGTGACAATATTACCGTTATAAATGATGAGGAAATTCGTCATGGGAACAGAAGAAAATTTTGAGTCATCTGCATTAATACCAGTATCGAAAAATATATGCGTTACGGACTAAGGGAAATGAAAGAAGATTTTAACTTTTATGTCAATATTAACAATATGAGGAAAGTCCTCAAGAAAATAAGCGGAAATATTTACTTGTGTGCTGATAATACCATAAAAATATAATAAATGTGCATACCACGCTTGGTAATTAACCGCAGGTTAGGTTTTGGTGCAGATGTCGTAGCTTGATTTACCGATTTGCATTTCCGACTGAAATTATTTGGGCACAGTATTAATCATCTCTCGATTGACTGATTAAATCATCTATTGCAAAATTATAAATATAACAATAAATAACCATTAAAAATGTGCAATTATTATACCATTTCAATTTCTAGTCCGGACGATCGGATTTCAAAGTGAACTATGAAATTTCTAATCAAGAATAAAGTTAGAGGCATCCGCCAAGCTTATTTCAAACAAAGAACTTGAGTTCTTCATTAGATTTATAATAAACACAACTGTTTTTTAATTGTATAATACATAAAAATTTCTCACCTGATCTTCTAAAGGATCGACGACTTCTGGCAAACGATCCTGGAGAACTTGCTTCTTCACTAGACTGAAAATCAGGTAACGAATTGCGACCCAGGCCTGAGTCGACCGAAATTACTTCTGTGGCACTCATGTTTCAATTTTTTAAGATTTTATAGTATATAGGAGTATTCGTCGCAAAGTTCTCAAGTATCCAGCGCGGACGAGTGACACACGCAACCTCCGTACAAGGCAGCCCGCAGCCAACTGGCGGGTGTTGTGTTGTGAACGCGAGGCCGCTGGTGCGGACCATCGCGGGTCACAGCTACCGTTTAATTTTGACCCTGAATCCTGTACTTTTTTCCTGGCACTACCAAATACAGACACAATTTTTCTTAGGCAGTCTCCATGAACTCGGCGTCAATCGCCAGAAGGCAGTGATTTATTTTTCGTTCGTACTTTTTGGCAGTGAATGAGGAACTCGTCGGCCATGATTCATTCACCAATGCCGGAAGTTTGATCACGACGCGCCGCTCAACGTACGATGTTAGGAACCTTTTAGGGTAAAGCCCGCCCGGGAGTACTTCTGCTAAGGGAGATAAGCGTTGAGTCTTGCAAGGTCGTTTAGATCATTTATTATCGCGACCATGTATCGCGTGGTTAAGATTTTTTTTCCATTTCTCGCGTTTACCATGAGAGATTGAAACGAAGAAATTCAACGTGACAAGCAAAATTAATATATCAAATAATATATATATCATTAATATATCAATTTCATATATCAATGCATCGTGCCCTCTAGCATACTAGCTCATCAGCGTTCTTTCCGTTTATAACAATTATCTTATAATTTGCATTAGGTTTCAAGTTGACTTTCAATAATCGTTTTCAAGTAGCAAGTAAGAATTTCAGTGAACTGTAATTTACATTGGAAATTACATGTGTGAAGGTATCGCGCAAGGACGTATGCGTTATTTCTGCCCTGGGTCTTCCGTTCTAATATCAGTGACAAACTAAAATATATCAAGTTTAAAATCCCCCGATTTCATGAAGCACCATAGCAGTGTTGTGATGGATTGTTTCAGTAATTTTAAGTTCTGTTTCATACCTTATAACCTTATGATGAGTTTAGGACTTTTTAGTCCACGGTCACGCTGATGCGCCGCCTTCGTCGTCCTTCGTCTCCGAGTCGTCGCTAGGCAGGTCACCCCGCCCTCGGATACCGGATGTAACGTTGGACGTGTCTCGTATGTTTGCCCTCCTTTGGGCCAGCTGATGCAAGATACTGTTGCTTGTCACTTGCTGAGGGTAGTTTCCCATTACTGGACAATCCGGGATCTTTCTCAACCAATTGTCCAGCCGTCTCTTGAATGTTGCAAGGGTGAACTCCCCTCCTCCCAGCGCTTTTGGCGAAGAGAGGATGCATTCAAGAGCCTTGGTCCTACAACGGACAGTGATTCCTCATTAAGAGTCTGTACTCTGGCCGCGGCTCGGTTATTAAATGGGGGAACCCTGCACAGTCTCCCCTTCCTTTCGTTGTAACGAGTCACTATTCTGGAGGTCTCATTCTCTAAGTTAGGAGCCAATCCGGTTATCATCTTCCAAGTGTACAGTATAACATAACATAACATAACATAATGATGTCGGCGCTGAAATGTAGGCCTGATGTGGCCTGTCGCCGATTCTTTTCCTTTTCGTGAAACACACTTCTTCAACAGCACTGCCGGAATTCCGTCGGGTCCTGGTGCTGAAAACGTCGCCAGTTCTTTGATACTTATTTCCATGTCTTCCGGTCCAAACTCTAATGTTCTCCAGCTCTCTACCTCCTAGAGAACTTCAATTTCATTCTCCTCCCTTGAGTAGCGGGGGTTACTGAACACTGATTCAAACTTTGATTCCAGTAACTCACACATGCCTTGGTCATCTCCGACAATGACTTCGTTCGTTATCTTTAAGCGGGCCTACTGGCGTCTTTATTTTAGCCTTGGACTGAGCGTATTTAAAAAAATACTTGACGCTCTCTTTGATGACCTCAACCACTCGCTCTTCCGCGGCTTGTTCTTCCATCCTGTGCGAGTCCTGCAGCCTGAGTTCAATTTCCTTGTGCAAATCTACTAGCCTGTGTCTCCTCATATCACTAGTGGATTCAGCTATTTGTTTATTTAATCGCTTGCGTTTTCTCATAAGGATTCGTCGGTCTCTTGGAATGCTGTGGACTTTAGGGCCTGTTTTTCTCGGGGTATGACGCACACATACCTGTGCTAGTTTCTCACACAGTTTTGTGTAGATTTCCTCAGCATTCATCTCGTGGAACTCCGCTCTCCAATCGATTTCGTCAATTTCATTCCAAATTGCCACCCAATCCGGTCTTCGTTTAATGTTGTAAAATTTGTAATGTAATCAAGTTCCGTATGGTTTACAATAAAGGATGAATAAAACTACGTAATCATCGTGGTTAATTATAAATAAAATATGTCTCGGGAAGTAGAGAAATTTTCTCATTTCCCAGCAGAGCCTCGAATGCACTGGCTTCCTAAATGGCAGGCTGGCGTACAATTTATAGGCGTACAAAATTCAAAATTACGTAAAGGGTAGGAAAAATCGAAGCAGCTGCGACCAAAATTAATTTATGAAGAAATAAATACATAATTCAACCAAAACTTAAATTTGATATTAATTCTCCCATTTCTGGAGGAATTGAGTTTTCAGGTACAAGATCCGCAGGCGGAACATGAACTGGTTCCGATCGTAGTGAGTGCAGAGAATCAATCATCAATGAAAATAATTTACTTATAAATATTATTCTTAAGAAAAGTAAGATTGACAACGCACAAATGAAATCTTTTATGAAGAACAGAAATTTCACAATACCGCGAGTTGGGTGTAAAAGACTTGAAAACGAGCTTAAACGTTCACTCAAATTTCTTCCACTGGAGCTAACAACAATCTATTTAATTTTCACTTTCATCTCAAAAGCGTAATCTCTCGTCGCTCCGACATGAAAAAATTTCATAACCAAAATTTGACAACAGAGCAGAGCAGAAACAGAATATATTTTTCCAGGTTCACTATCATTCTCGTAAGAGATGCTGTTGTGAACTGGCCCCGGCAGGGTGGAACTCTCGAGTTCAATATGTGATTTGGTACACATAAAATATTTTATGACAAGAGATTAATTTTACTTATGTGGATCTTTTCCCATTGTTGTTGTCATTGCCTAATCTGGTAGTGGCGACTAGGGAGGCGGGTTCACATCGAGCATTGCTAACCTTTCTGCATGGAAACTGCATGCAATACTGAACGACTGGATGGAACTGTTCCACGCAGTTCCACCTATAGCATTCAACCCTGCCGAAAAAATATAACTCAATACTCACTGCAGTGAGTGAAGAGAGCGCATTTTCTCGTCGACGAAAATGGTGAAGTCCCGGACAGACAGACGGACGGACGGACATGGCGAGAACAATAGCGCATTTTTTCCATAAATGAGAAAATGCGCTAAAAAGCAAAGATTCGATGCTAAATGAACATGAAGTCCATCGCGACCCAGAATCTAAGATGGAACAATACCTCTTCTTCGGCCTGATGACCATGAGGACAAAATCAGGTCGTCCATTTCGGATTGCTCTAACTTTTGAGGATTAATCAAACATTTCATGAAAAAAGTCTTCTGTCGATTGATTGTTTACAATATGTTCAACAGAGATTGTAAATTGTAATTATTTCCACTACTTATTACGCAACTTCTCCGCGTTTGGATTTTGAAATAAGTTTGGTCATTGTGAGTGGTGGTGACGTTGATCCGTGGTTTCGTATACCAAATAAAATGTCAGCAACTTGACAATTCCATTTGTCAATCATTTCATGGTTTTATATACACAAAATTTGATTACTTATATCATTAGTCTGCTTATATCGCAAGTTCACAAGGAATTTAAAAGCAAAGAAAACGCCAAGAAAATTCACCATATCGATATTGAAAACGTTTCGGAGTCCAGCTCCATCATCAGTTCGACTAAAATTTAGTCGAACTGATGATGGAGCTGGACTCCGAAACGTTTTCAATATCGATATGGTGAATTTTCTTGGCGTTTTCTTTGCTTTTAAATTCCTTGTGAACTTACAAAATTTGATGATATGAAAAATGTAAGTGAGAATGTTTCCCGTCGTTTTAATAATCTGCTCTTTTCATCTGAAGTATCGTGAATAATTCGAACCTTCACGATTCGTATCGGCACGAAACTGAACTACAACTTTCATCTTTTAAGCTCTGGTAGCACAATAAAGAACAGATTCTTTGAAATCAAGAACAAAAACTGCAAATCTCGTACGGCCAGTGGCAGCCAGATGGACTTTACAAGTATATCGACTCGTGTAATTATCGACAAAGTATAATTTACAAAACTTTATAACGACCCTGACTCTTGAGTCCTCCGCCACTTGTGCGGAGCTTGACCAGTTCTTCCCTGATGAGTCTGATGATCTCGGCTTTGGCTTTGGAGACGGCAAGCTCAGATGTTGACTCGATGGCAAGGAAGAGTTTACGTTCTCCTTCTGGAGGGTTCTTGCTCTGAAAAATTCATGCCGATTAATAGTTAAAAGATGCCACTGATTAATCATATGAGATAAAAATACTAGCATTGAAACAGTAACAAAAAATTCAGTCAATGAGGGCAATTGCTTTGCAATCCCAAGAAATGAGAACACGAAATGAAAAATTCATGACGATTAATAGTGAAAAGATGCCACTGACTAATCATATAAAATAAAAATACTAGCATTGAAACTGTAACAAAAATTTCAGTCAATGAGGGCAATTGCTTTGCAATCCCCAGAAATGATAACACGATATGAAAAATTCATGACGATTAATAGCGAAAAGATGCCATGGACTAATCATATGAAATAAAAATACTAGGCTTGAATCTATAAAAAGAATTTCAGCCAATGAGGACAATTGCTTTGCAATCCCCAGAAATGATAACACGATATGAAAAATTCATGACGATTAATAGTTAAAAGATGCCATGGACTAATCATATGAAATAAAAATACTAGCAGTGAATTCGTAACAAAAAATTCAGCCAATGAGGACAAATGCTTTGCAATCCCAAGAAATGAAAACACGAAATTCAAGTATCAACCCTTGTCAGACTGCATCATTTTTCAACGTTTTAATCGTACCGAGTGTAGCCTAGTTATACCGATGCAGTCCGACACGAGTCAAACATCGGATAATAAGTTATTATCATTACTATAGGAAGCGGTTTTCGTGGCGTCTCGTTTAACTGAACTCCGAGGGCACGTTGCACGAAAAAAATATACCTAACTCAGTACTCACTGCAGTGAGTGACAGAGAGCGCATTTTCTCGTCGACGAAAACGTGAAGTCACGGACGGACAGACAGACGGACAGATAGACAGACAGACGGACGGACATGGCGAGCACAATAGCGCCTTTTTTCCATAAATGAGAAAATGCGCTAAAAAACACGAGAAAATATATTAACGGTAAAAAATGTAGGCTCGACATTCGGAGGCTCTACAAAAAATGTCCCACAGATCTTAGTACACGTACAGCTGGGCAGAAGGTGCCTCTGACAGTGATGCCAGCTTCAGAGTACTCAGATATCTGAGCGAGGGCCTCCTTGCTGGTGACACGCCACCTCGCCTGCTGGGGGAAGTCGTTGATCTCGAGCTCCTCTTCATATTTCTGGTAGCTCTCCTCCGCCATGCTGCTGTTGGGGTTGTCTTCATCGTCCAGGTCTCCAGAGGGCTGGTAGTTCAGACGGTTGTTCAGCTTCTGCGCCATCTGCAATGCAGGTGGAAGTTAAGGGAAAGGTAATTATCAAATAATTAAAGGACTAAAAGGAGGTGATATTATTGAGTGAAAATTAGTTAAATTATGGAAACGGTAATTAGTATCAATTAATAAACGAAGGTGATATTATGGAAATGGAAGCCAGAGGACTGGTAGTTCAAGCGGTTGTTCAACTTCTGCGCCATCTGCAAATGGAGGTGGAAGTTAAGAAAACGATAATTATCAATTAATAAACGGAGGTGATATTGAAATGTAAGTTATGAGTGGATAAAAAACGTCATAATAAATTGCAACGAAAACGGTAATGATCAACAATAAATAATTGATATTATGGAAATTAAAGTTATGAATGGATAAAACGAACGTCGTAATAAATTGCATTGACTGTGAAGATATACAAATTATATCTGTTACCCGATTCAATCAAGTAGAAGCCTGATATTTAAATGCCATTCCAGATTCTAAATCATTTAAAAAAAGAGTAGGCGTAGAGAAATAAACGCATAACGTACGCATACTAAATTCTCCTTCACTTATTGATAAATGACAAACTGTTTGTATACTGACGGTTAACTTAAGGCCTTCAGGTTAAATAGCATTGATTCTCCTTGGCGAGTCTAGAGACAAGCGCTCAAGAGAGCTTTGGTTATTAATTAAAAATTGGTCAAAGTTGTGTTAATGGGTTACGGTTGAACGTATCTAATCAGCGACGGTCTTGGCGCTGATGGCTGCTGCTGGACGTACCTGCTCAGCGACGGTCTTGGCGCTGATGGCTGCTGCTGGACGTACCTGCGCAGCGACGGTCTTGGTGCTGATGGCGGGCTGCTGCTGGACGTACCTGCGCAGCGACGGTCTTGGTGCTGATGGCGGGCTGCTGCTGGACGTACCTGCTCAGCGACGGTCTTGGCGCTGATGGCGGGCTGCTGCTGGACGTACCTGCTCAGCGACGGTCTTGGCGCTGATGGCGGGCTGCATCATCGACGTGCCGCCCTTCATCACAAACTCGGCCGCCTGTTGGCTGGCGCCTTTCACGGTGCTTTCATGACCGCCTGTAACGGAAATTTTTTTAACAAATAAATCGTTTTATTTTAAAAAACGTTTGATTTTTTAATAAAAATCAAACGTTTTATTTTTTTTAAACGCGGTCCACAAACGTTTTATTTTAACAAATCAAACAGACATATGCGTTCCACAAACGTTTTATTTTAACAAATCAAAGAGACATGTGCATTCCAAAAACGTTTCATTTTAACAAAACAAAGAGACATGAGCGTTCCATAAACGTTTTATTTTAACAAATCAAACAGACATGTGCGTTCCATAAACGTTTTATTTTAACTAGTCAAGGAGACATGTGCGTTCCACAAACATTTTATTTTAACAAATCGAACGGACATGAGCGTTTCAAAAACGTTTTATTTTAACAAATCAAACTAAGATTGTGTGGAACTTACTAAAAATCATGGACTCGATACACCTGCAACCACAGCAATGGGCATTTATTGCAATAACACAAAAAAGTCTACGAGACGAATAAATGAATGATGGTATTATTATGACTAATAATAATGGACGATCTTCATCGTTCACACAGGGAATGAACAACACAATACCAATGAAGAAATTCATCAATCATGGAATAAATGAACATGAAATAAGTATTAATGATGGAAATACATTAACAAAAATATACTGTTATCAATCATGGAATAAATGTATATGAAATTAGTATTAATGATTTAAATACATGAACAAAAATGCAATGTTGACAAATTACTGGTAAAAAGTAACTAAGAAAATCAGGCTTACGACGAGCGGCAATGAAGCATAATTAAAGCGTTATCAATGCAGTATTTAAAGCTAATCAAAGTATTTTGTAATCCAAATGATGATACCTGCACCATGCTGCGCATTGAACTTCTGGGCAAGCCTCTTAGCGAGCTCGAGTTTGCTGGCAGCAGCGGCGGAAAGCATCATAAATGCAGTATTTAAAGGTAATCATAGTGTTTTTTAACCCATATGATGATACCTGCACCATGCTGAGCGTTGAACTTCTGGGCAAGTCTCTTAGCAAGTTCAAGTTTGCTGGCAGCTGTAGCAGCAGCAGCAGAGGCGGAGGCCTGCATGTTCAGCAGGGTCCCGCCAAGCGTTCCTGGCCCGCCCCCGATTGACGCTAGTAGCGCCGGTGAGATCAGCGGTGTAGGCTGTGAAAAAGGTAATCATTGAGCCTATATATTGGAATAATGTATGCATTGTCATATATCTGAGCCTATGGGATAGGCCAGGTAGAATAAGGTATGCCAAAACCCATGGTTTTGATACCATGGAACAAGGGGACCAATTGACGCTAGCAGCGCTGGTGAGATCAGCGGTGTAGGCTGTGAAAAAGGTAATGATTGAGCCTATATAATGGAATAATGTATGGATTGTCATATATCATATATCTGAGGCTATGTAAGATATGGAAAGAACGGGTTCCAAAGGCCGGATCCCTTGCGAATCAAGTCGCGAAAAGTTCAAGAATCGGCAACAGGCCATGGGCCTATTTCTTCAACGCCGACACTTCTATTCTATCCTATGGGATAGGCCAGGTAGAATAAGGTATGGATTGTCATATAATTGAGCCTAACGTAACGAGACGTGACGTAACGAGACGTGACGTAACGAGACGTGACGTAACGAAACGTGACATGACGTAACGAAACGTGACATGACGTAACGAGCCGTGACGTAACGAGCCGTGACGTAACGAGCCGTGATGTAACGAGACGCGACGTAACGAGACGTAACGTAACAAGACGCGACGTAACGAGACGAGACATGTCTTAACTATTTAAGGCAAAACAAGATATTCCTTACCATACGAAAACGACACGAAACATTCAGAACGCAGTTAGCTCTTGATTGTCAATGGGTAGTTGCAGGGTGGCTTTGCGATTTATACATGAATATTTAGTGAATAATGTTGCTGGAATGCTTTTAATTACGCATGACAAGAAGCATAGGAGTTCAGTACGCTTAATGACATCATCGCTAGTTGCTGACGTAGTGTCGATCGGTCAGCAGCTAAGAAGAATGTGGAAGAGTTTTTTTAGGCCCTGCAAAATGCCACGAATCAGGAGCCATACTTTCAAAACTCGCTAAGTGAATGTAAGTACTTACGCTCTATTTTCTTGTCTATGATTGGTGGATTTTGCTTGAAAGGCCGTCAATGATTGGCTGATGAACTTACGATCTCTTAACTTTTTTGGAAATTATGGGCCCCGGGCACTAATGCCACTGGTAGTTCCACGACCATCACTGGCTCGCTGACCCGCCAGAACCATTTTATTGTATTACACAACACCCTGGACAAGCCAGGTACTCATTTATCAACCAGAGTTGGCCAAGCGTAAACACCTTTTTCGGGCCTACGCTGGTTAGCTCAACGGCTAGAGGAATATAATGACGGTCTAAACTGACTCTGATGTGGAATTAGACGACCTGGGCCTATACTTTCAAAAAAAGTTCATCAGCCAATCATTGACGGCCTTTCAAGCAAAATCCACCAATCATAGACAAGAAAATAGAGCGTAAGTACTTACGTTCACTTAATCATAGACAAGAAAATAGAGCGCAAGTACTTACGTTCACTTAATCATAGACAAGAAAATAGAGCGTAAGTACTTACGTTCACTTGGCGAGTTTTGAAAGTATGGCCCCGGATGTCTTTTAAGAACTTCTTGGCTGGAATTAGGTTCACAACGGCCGTTACTCGCTATTAACATCTGATCCGTCGATTCCTACAGCGGAGTCTGGCTAGTATCCAGATATGTTTCAAATTTCATGCAGAGCTGAGAGGGTTGTGAGCTTTTCAGTTGCGTAATTTTTTTTTTCGTTCTAATCGATAACAAAATGACGTTGAAATCTGCAATATTTCCTTGATTTGAGCGTTTCTAACAATTAGTTATGTTTTCAATTTCACTCTGGCACTGCAAATTTGCCAGATGGGAACAGCTATGTCATTTTACATACCTAGTAATATACATGAAAATTTATAAAGGGACAAAATGTTGATGAGATAATGAGTGAAAGTTTACTATAATAATTAACTATTAAGGATAAACTATTACCTATGTCTCGTTATAAAAGATGAAAATTCTGGAAAATTTGAATCTCGTATTTTAACCGGGACATCTCGTCTCGGTGTTGTCACGGAATTCCCACAAAGTGGTGAAAATTGTCCCGGTTTTAATTGCTAAATGGGACAAACATGTTGTCTCGTCTCGTCTCGAATGGGTAAAGCATCAAATGAATGAGTCTAGATACAATATTAAACAATATTCATGGGATGAGCATGTGACATGGGACATGTGCAACAATGAATGGATTTTGAGTATGATATAAATATGGAAAAACTTGGTTTGAGACCAAACCAAGTTCTTGAAATTCGATAAAACGTAAAAAATCGATAAGACGGAAAACTTTTTCCTTGCAAATTTAGTACAAGAATAATAAATTGATTTCCAATCATCTTTGGGCAAACAACATAGGCGCAGTTGATGCTCGTAAATTCATTTCATGTAATCACATGCGTTATCGAAACAATCCAATCCCCTCGATAAATAAAAAAATTAGATCACTACTCATAGCAGTGAGTGACGAGAGCAAATTTTCTTTAAATCAACAAAAACGATAAGTCACGGACGGACGGACGAACATGACGAGCACAATAGCGCCTTTTTTCCATAAATGAGAAAATACGCTAAAAGCGCCATTACCTTGACTTCCTTGACAGTGCGTTTAGTGTTCAGAAGTTTAATAATATGTTGTTCGATGTCGCCCTCGATGTCCTCATCGTCAGAATCCTGCAGACCAAGCGCAGCTTTCTGGAATTTTTTCTTCTCAGTGGCAAAGTTTGCCTCTTCGTCGTCGAATTTGAAGCCTCGGCCGTGGAAACCGCCCCCAGTTTTTACTTTTTTACCCTCAGACTCCATGCGCGCTTTGTACGCGTTCCACAGGTCCTGAAGAACATTTCAAATATTAATTTAATTTTAAACTTTCTTGCCCTCAGACTCCATGCGCGCTTTGTAAGCATTCCATAGGTCCTGAAGGACACGTCAAATATCAATTTAGTTTTACACTTTCATGACCTCAGACTCCATGCGCGCTTTGTAAGCGTTCCATAGGTCCTGAAGGATATTTTAAATATTAATTTAGTTTTACACTTTCTTGCCCTCAGACTCCATGTGCGCTTTGTAAGCGTTCCACAGGTCCTGAAGGATATGTCAAATATTAATTTTATTTTAACTAAATATGGCAAGAAATTATTTATCAAAGTCGCACTTGGCACTTCAATTCACAGCTAAAACAAAATACTTGTCTACGCCGACATGTTGAATAACAGATCATTGTTGTCAAAATTAAATCATTTGAACGGCAACACACTACACACATGGAGCTCCCCCAGCAACACACATGGAGCTCCCCCAGCAACACACATGGAGCTCCCCCAGCAACACACATGGAGCTCTCCCAGCAACACACATGGAGCTCCCCCAGCAACACACATGGAGCTCCCCCAGCAACACACATGGAGCTCCTGAGGGACTGGAGTCTCGCTCATCTCCATGGCTCTGATGATGTTGCCGGCATAGCGGGGCTGGTCGGGGGAGAGGAAGGTGTACGCGTGGCCCTTGTTGCCCGCACGTCCGGTGCGTCCGCACCTGCAACCCATATAATTTAGCAGTAAATACAAGCTAAAATAATAAAAATACTGATAATAATAGTGATAATAATAGTAATAACAATTCTACTGCTACAAATAACAATAATAATGTAAGGCAGGTCATTGTTCGAATTTGGGAGCCTTTTAACATCAATGTTTTTTATCTGAATTTGCAGGTAATATACACTGATGGTTTACGATGGTAATATTTCATTTTATCATCGTTGCAATTAAAAAAAACGTATTGCACGTAGCTGAACAGTGCACGTACTGCACGTAGCTGACCTGTGCACGTACTGCACGTAGCTGACCTGTGCACATACTGCACGTAGCTGACCTGTGCACGTATTGCACGTAGCTGACCTGTGCACATACTGCACGTAGCTGACCTGTGCACGTATTGCACGTAGCTGACCTGTGCATGTAGCTAACCTGTGCACGTATTGCACGTAGCTGACCTGTGCACGTACTGCACGTAGCTGACCTGTGCACGTAGCTGACCTGTGCACGTACTGCACGTAGCTGACCTGTGCACGTAGCTGACCTGTGCATGTACTGCACGTAGCTGACCTGTGTACGTAGTCCTCGTAGTGGTTGGGAGCATCAAAGTTAACGACGAGGACGAGCTGCTTGACGTCGAGGCCGCGGGCAGCGACGGACGTGGCAACCAAGACGGGCACGCGGCCCGCCTTGAAGTCCATGATGTTCGTGTCGCGGTCTATCTGGTCCACCCCGCCGTGTAGCACCATGGCACGGTACGAGTGGCTCAGTAGGTCCTGCGGGAGGGAGGAGTGGTTAGGTTTGTGAAAGTGGTAATGGTTTGGCCATAAAAATTAAAAACTACCAAAAAATTGCCGAAAAACGACCTCTGGCCGAAAAAATGGCCGAAAAACGACTACTTTTGGGCCAACTTTGACCGACAACAACCACTCATACCAGCCATAATATTAACACGCCGCCGTGTAGCACCATGGCACGGTACGAGTGGCTCAGCAGGTCCTGTGGCATGGTAGGAGTGGTTAGATTTGTGAAAATCTTAATGGTTTGGCCGATCCTGAATAAACACAAATCTAATTGGCCGATCCTGAATAAAATCTAAGATCATTCTGGACGGCGAAGAACTGAAAGATCACAAGAAAACATTGCCATGATTGAAGAAAAAATTAATGAACCGCCTTTGGATTTCTTCCTATGAAGTTACGTGATAGAAAAATTATTCAGTACAAGACCAAACAGCATTGACAATCTGAAGATAGCAATTCGTGAAGCTCTCGCACTTATTGACCTGGGGCCATACTTTCAAAACTGGCTAAGTGAACGTAAGTACTTACGCTCTATTTTCTTGTCTACGATTGGTGGATTTTGCTTGAAAGGCCGTCAATGATTGCCTGATGACCTTACGATTACTTAACTTTTTTTTAAAGTATAGGCCCAGGATACCTTGGCTGCAGTAATCGCAAATTAAAAAAAAAAAAAACGCATTTAGCTGTCAACAGCGAGGAGGTCATTTTGAACATTCATTGTAATTTGAATAAAACTTGAATTTATACGCTTTCATGTTGTTTTTATTTCATATTTCCCCGTTTAATACTTTTCGAGTTATAAGCCTTTAATTTTAACAATTTTTGGGGGGGTCACCCTGTACCGTTCAATGGTAATAAGTGTATCGTTATTTGGACAAATTCTCTCAACTTCTCAGAGTGCCTACCTGGCCGACCGAAAACCGCTTTGATCTTTTCGTAGGCGGCGATCCATTGTGGCCTGGGACTGCTACGTCCAAAACAAAATACCAAGGACAATAAGGAGTGCCCAGTTACTCCCTGCCCACTACGTTAGTTTAGTGGCCAAATGTTTACTAGCGCTTCAGCTATTTAGCTATCTCGCACCGAAAGTCAAGATGAACATCACCATAGAGGTGGAAGGTCTCAATTATTCATCACCCACAAGGGTCGGAAGGTCTCAGATGTCCAGCCCGCTGAAGCTGGCTCGAAGGAAGCAGCGTTAGCATCTCAAAGAGACGAACTGACAAGGAGGGACAGGCCCACTACAAACCTTGTAGAGTGAGTCAGCGCTCTCTTGCTTGTCCACAAAGATGATAGTTTGTCCGAGCTCGTAGAACTGCCCCAGCAGCTCCAGCAACTTCAGGAACTTGTCGTCCTCCTCTAAGATCACCACGTGCTGACTTACGTCCTTGCACACCACCGACCGACCGCCCACCTGAACATATTATAATTAATGAAGCAGAATATCTGGAGTGAAATTACACTTTTAAACTAAATTAAATTTGAATTATACATATTTCGAACCAAAGACAGATAATTCATCTTATATACCTATAGGTGACAATTTTTCTTAATTTTCTTTCAATAAGTTTTTGAACATCACTGACCGACCACCTACCTGAAAATTTAACAATTTAATCATTTATTTAATAATTTTATTATATGTATAGTAATTAAATTATTTATTAACCTTACCATTGACCGACCCTTCCCAGAGAATATCTGGGGTATAATTATAGTTCAAAATTAGACATATTTAATGAAACTAGTTCGAACTAAACAAAAGACACATAATTTCTCTTAGATAGGCGACAATCTTCCCTAAATTTTCTTCCACTAGGCTGTCTTTGCACACCACCGACCGACCGCCCACCTGAACATTTTACAATTTAATTAATTTATTTATTACTTTTATTATTTACTAATTAGGTAATTTATTAACTTTACTACTGACCGACCCACCCCAGCAGAAAAGCAGAATGTCTGGGGTAAAATTACAGTTCTTAACTAGACACAGTTAATGAAACTAGAGAACTAGATCAAAGACATATAATTTCTCTTAGAAAGGCGCCAATTTTCCTTAATTTTTTCCAGTAAGCTTTCCTTGCACATCACCGAGCGACCGAAAACCTCATTAATAAAGGCTAGATGTTAAATTTTTTTGTCGATCAGAACACAACACCCACAGTGCTTTTAGTTTCCATATGAATTCCTCATCCTTTTATTGAATTTGATTTAAAGAGCTATAGGTTGATGATAGTTGACCATAATTTCTATGGGCTTTTCACTGACCAGTCAGTAACTTTTCACAGACCAGTCAGTAACTTTTCACTGACCAGTCAGTAACTTTTCACAGACCAGTCAGTAACTTTTCACAGACCAGTCAGTAACTTTTCACAGACCAGTCAGTAACTTTTCACAGACCAGTCAGTAACTAGGTACTCACTGACACGTCAGTAACACGTAACTAACCATAATTTCTATAGGCTTCTGAAGGATCTTCTTGGCCAAAGCTTCGACTTGCCGAGGGAAGGTGGCCGAGAACATCACCGTCTGTCGCTCTGGCTGCACGTTCTCGATGATACGCATTACCTGTATATCATTTATATCATTAATTAAAATGCAACTAATTTGTTTTAAAATCACTTGTTTGCTTGAGTCGCAAGTTAACCAGGAATTTGAAAGCAAGGAAAATACCACAAAAATTCACCATATCTTTATAAGAGAAAACGTTTCGGAGTCCAGCTCCATCGTTAGTTCATAACACAAAATTTTGTTCAGAAAAAATTCAGTCCTAGAAACACAAATAAATAGGAATCATTCATAGGTTTAAAATTTTTATTCATTCATGAGACTACAAATTTTATTCATTCATGAGATCACAAACATGAATCATTCATATGACCACAAATATGAATCATTCATTGGAATACAAATTCAAAATACTTTAAAAATCTGATGGCTGAATTCTGATTATCAGAAACCAATCCTTGCCGAATACATTTCACACATGAATGTAGATTGTGCATGTACGTTTTACCCTTAATAATAACTTAATCCTAGTCACTGATAATAACATCATCTTGTCTAAAAAGATCATTAAACATTAAAGATAATTAATTACTAAATGAAGATCATACCCTTATTAATAACTTAATTAATCTTATTCACGGATAATAACACCATCATGTCTATAAAGATCATTAAACTTTAAAGATCATTAAACATTAGAGATTAAAGATCATTATTTAAATAAATATCATACCCTTAATAATAACTTAATCTTATTCCCGGATAATAACACCATCATGTGTATAAAGATCATTAAACTTTAAAAATCATTAAACATTAGAGATTAAAGATCATTAATTAAATAAAGATCATTAATCAAATATAAAACAATTATTGAATAAAGATCATTAATTAAATAAAGATCATTACTTAAATGAAGATAATTAAACCTGTCGCACCTGCGGTTCAAAGCCGAGATCAAACATTCTGTCAGCCTCGTCCAGGACGATGTATGAGACTCGCTTGAGGTTGGTCACGCGTCTTTAATTATTAATTAATCATTAATTACGGTAATTAAAGATCATTATAACCTGTCGCACCTGCGGTTCAAAGCCGAGATCAAACATTCTATCAGCCTCGTCCAGGACGATGTATGAGACTCGCTTGAGGTTGGTCACGCGTCCGTTGTTAGCGGCCAGCATGTCGATCATGCGACCCGGAGTACACACGATGATTTCCGCTCCTCGCTTCAGTTCCGCGATTTGTTCGCTGATGCCGGTGCCTCCGTAAACTACGGCGATCCGCAGTGACGAGCGGCAAAACTTCCGACACTCTCGACCTTTAAAGGAAAGATATAATTAAGTTAAAAGATAGCAGACATGAATCTTGACATATTTTAAAAACTGATGCCGGTGCCGCCGTAAACCAAGCGATCTGGAGTGAAGAGCGGCAAAACTTCCGACACTCTCGACCTTAAAAGGAAAGATACAATGTAAGTTGATAGCAGATAAGAATCTTCACATTTATGAAAAAAATTAAGTTAACAGCAGACACGAATCTTGACATATTTGAAAAAGTGATGCCTGCGTCGCCGTAAACCAAGCGATTCGGAGTGACGAGCGGCAAAACTTCCGACACTCTCGACCATAAAAAGATACAAAGTAAGTTGATAGCAGATGAGAATCTTTACATAAAAAAAACAAATATAAGTTAACAGCAGACATGAATCTTTACAGATTTTGAAAAAATGATGCCTGCGCCACCGTAAACTACGGCGATCCGCAGTGATGAGCGGCAAAACTTTCGACACTCTCGACCTTTAAAAGATACAAAGTAAGTTAATAGCAGATAAGAATCATTACATATATGAAAAAAAAAAACAAATTTAAGTTAACAGCAGATATGAATCTAGACATATTTGAAAAACTGATGCCTGGGCCGCCGTAAACCACGGCTATCCGCAGTGAAGAGCGGCAAAACTTTCGACACTTTCGACCTTAAAAGGAAAAATACAAAATAAGTTGATAGCAGATGAGAATCTTTACATATTTGAAAAAAAACTAAATGTGAGTTAACACGAGAAGAGAACGCAAACAGGGGATGTATAAAGTTGAAATGTGAGTTAACACGAGATCAGAATGATAACAGAGAATTTTGAATGATGAAACGTGATTCAACAGACGATGTTTACATGGGATTTGAACAGATGAAACGTGAGTCTACATAAGAAAATAATGCCATCTGAGGGTTTCATTATGCAGGAAGTTATCAGCATTAGTACGGAATTGTACGAAATAAGATAGCGAAATGTATAAGATGCATGGATAGTGGATACTAAAAAAAAATCTCAGAGGCAACCCAATTAAATAGTGAACTACAAACGAGGTCTCGTTCTAGGAAAAAAATGAACCCATAGAAAGTTATAAGCTATCTGTACAAATAATGAAACTATATGGTAATAAATTAATTTATGATACTTTAATTGCAGAGAAATAAAATCTTGACCACCATAAAGAGAATTCAATAATATTTTGTTGCAAGTCAGTCTCCAGTCAAGATAAAGTAAGTGGTTAAGGTCATAATAATGGCTATAGGACCATCAGTATCCAGCAGAGTGGTAAGTAACCAACCTATTTGCATAGCCAGCTCCCTAGTAGGGGTCATAATAATGGCTATAGGTCCATCAGTATCCAGTAGAGTGGTAAGTAACCAACCTATTTGCATAGCCAGCTCTCTTGTAGGCGTCATAATAATGGCTATAGGTCCATCAGTATCCAGCAAAGTGGAACCGGTACCTAAGTAACCAACCTATTTGCATAGCCAGCTCCCGTGTAGGGGTCATAATAATGGCTATAGGTCCATCTGTATCCAGCAGTGGCGGCTGGTCCACGACATGGCGTATCAGCGGCAGGAGGAAAGCCAAAGTCTTGCCACTGCCAGTCTTGGCGATGCCGATGACGTCACGGCCTGACATGATTGCTGGGATGGCCTGGTGGAGAAAAATATTTAATCGAAAAAATAAACCCAGTGTAACATATCCGCGTGAAAATCGTGCAAAAATTAATAATAACTCTGTGGTGAAAATGCGAAGTATTGAAAAAAATAAATAAAAAATTATTATATATCAATGAAATTACTGAATAGAATTGTAAGAAAAAAAATAACCGTTACAGCTCGAAGTTACGATCATTTCAAATGTGAGTAAAAATAAAAATAAATATTACCAATGCATCATTTGCAGATATACGTGATTACACAGATATCTCACAACACCGAAATCTCAAGTTATCGGCACCGGTATCGCACTGTATCGGTACTGGTATCTCAAGTCATTGCATTGGCACTGGTATCTCAAAGAATCGATACTGGTATATCGAGGAATCGGTACTGATATCTCAAGGAATCGGCACCGGTATCTCAAGTAATCGGTACTGGTATCGCAATGTATCGGTACTGGTATCTAAACTAATCGGCACCGGTATCGCACTGTATTGGTACTGGTATCTCAAGGAACTAGCACCGGTATCTCAAGGAATCGGCACCGGTATCTCAAGTAATCGGTACCAGTATCTCAAGTTATGGGCACCAGTATCTCAAGTTATGGACACCGGTATCTTAAGTTTTGGGCACCGGTCTCTTAAGTTTTGGGCACCGGTATCTCAAGGAACCGGCACCAGTATCGCACTGTATCGGTCTCTCACTTTATCAGTCCCGGCATGCGAAGGTACCTCACCTGGGCCTGTATAGGCGTTGGCTTCTCATATTTGCATTTCTTGAGGACATCGAGCGTTCGTTTGCTGACGCCACACTGCGGCCACGACTTGATAGGACGTGGGCACCCCACACCCTTAACTTTAATGCCCTCGAGCTCTTCTCTGTAGGTCTCGACCTCTTCTTTACTCATGCTCGCGATCTCGGGAACCTCGATGTAGAAATCCTTACGAAATGGTACGTACTCCACCGTCCCGTGGTCTACTTTGGCCAGTTCCTGCAAGTTCAATGGATGAGATAACAAAAATAAATAAATAAAACCTAAAAAATGGCAACCTTTATCATTTGTAAGTTC
The DNA here is from genome assembly GCF_000764305.2 of Hyalella azteca. Lineage (NCBI taxonomy): Eukaryota > Metazoa > Arthropoda > Malacostraca > Amphipoda > Hyalellidae > Hyalella > Hyalella azteca. Next base: position 362,448 of record NW_025942510.1, read on the forward strand.
AATCGATGAGATAACAAAAATAAAATGAAACCTAAAAAATGTAAGTAATCTTTTTCATTTGTAAGTTCAATCGATAACAAAAAATAAAAAATAAAACCTAAAAAATTTAAGTAATCTTTATCATTTGTAAGTTCAATCGATGAGTTAACAAGAAAAAAAAACTAAAAAATGTAAGTAATCATTATCATTTGTAAGTTCAATCGATGAGATAACTAAAAATAGATAAGTAAAACCTAAAAAATGTAAGTAATCTTTATCATTTGTACAATGTATAATGTAAATTGGTGAGATTCAATGGAAAACAGAAAATTATTTTAACATCGTACACATTTCATTAGCAAGACTGGGCAAACGAAGCGTGCAAACTCTCTTTATAGTTCACCATGTTTGCCATTAATTTTTATACTGAGCCTTTCAACCAGTTTCTTGAGGGTGTCAACTTCAAATCCCATGCCGAAATATCGCTATAATAACATACCTACTAACTGCTAACTTCTGTCATTAACCACTAGTTTCTCACATTCTTTCACTTCTTAGCCAATCTTATCTTACCTTCCAGCCCTTCTTAGCTATACTAAGCACGGTATCCTTGAGATCCTTCACCTTCCTGCCCTTCTTAGCTATACTAAGCACGGTATCCTTGAGATCCTGTCTCTTATACACATCTAGATGTGTATAAGAGACAGTAGCTATACTAAGCATGGTATCCTTGAGATCCTTCACCTTCCTTCCCTTCTTAGCTATACTAAGCATGGTATCCTTAAGATCCTTCACCTTCCTGCCTTCTTAGCTATACTAAGCACGGTATCCTTGAGATCCTTCACCTTCCTGCCCTTCTTAGCTATACTAAGCATGGTATCCTTGAGATCCTTCACCTTCCTGCCCTTCTTAGCTATACTAAGCATAGTATCCTTGAGATACTCTCCCTTCTCCCTCTAGCTATACTAAGCACGGTATCCTTGAGATCCTTCACCTTCCTGCCCTTCTTAGCTATACTAAGCATGGTATCCTTGAGATCCTCTCCCTCCTCCTCGGAGCTGTACTCCAGACCGTCTTGGTTCTGCTCCATTAGCTCCCCTTTCTTGCGACTCTTCTTGTTAGCGACGCCCGTTATTATAACGGGCTTCTTAACCGTGCTCGCGACACCCGTGACAATAACGGGCTTAACCGCGGGGACTTCAAGTTCACCCGTGCCGTTTTTCACGGTGTTGGTTATGGTGGTGGTTGCAGCATCCGTGGTGGTGGTGGTTGCGGGTGGTAATGGTGGTGGTTGAGGGACTGCGTCTGGTTGGGTGGTTACCGCAGGGGCGGGAGGGGTAACCAAAGTATCTGCTGAAGGTGAAATATAAGTTACTTAAATAATTTATTATTAGCGAATAATGAAAAAATAGACCAATTATTATTCATTTTGAAGAATTATTTGAAAAATTTGGTTGTAAACGTAGTATATGCAAATAAATTACAACAGTAAAATTGTTAACCAGAAAATTCACGCTGATAAACTATCGCAAAGTTGCCTGAACTTTGAGATATAGCACATCAATCCAAAACGAATTATGATATATGAATACATTTTAGTTAAAACTTCAAGTTATGAAATGTTCCACTACAAATTTATATTATAATGAAATGTAAATAATGAAATATTTTTTTGCATGAAAACCATGAACCAAAATTAACGAAGCATGTTGCAAACATGTTTTATAAAACATCTGCAGGGTATTCAAAGAAAAAAAAATGATCAAAGAAACATTTTATGGATTTCAGAGTTTAATCACTGATAAAATTGGAAAATATTTCATGAAAAAAATATTTGTTCTTAGTTTCAATTCTGATACGTCATCTAGATCTATTACAAAAACAATTGATATAATTTTACAAAATCAATGTAAACATTAGCCTAAAGTATTTTCTTTCATTCACCAAGACCAAGAATAGTCTACATAAATGCATTAAATGCTTCATTACCGAAAGAAGGAACAAAACAAATGTCTCCAAGTATCTAGAGATTAACATAATAGAACATTAATGTATGTAGTAATTATGCTGGGGGAAGCAACGTTATAATTTAGAGGCTCTCGAAACTATTAAATTTTCTACCTGATACGGCCATTTAATAGCATTTACGGCCACAATTTCGTACCTGATACGGCCAAAATTTCGTACCTGATATGGCCATTTAATAGCATCTACGGCCACAATTTCGTACCTGATACGGCCATTTAATAGCATCTACGACCACAATTTCGTACCTGATACGGCCATTTAATAGCATTTACGCCCACAATTTCGTACCTGATACGGCCATTTAGCAACATTTTCTTCAATGTACATCCTCCTCTAGCATTTTAAACTCTGCCACTCCCACTACATATTTCCATGTCTGTTATGCTCATTGTTAAAACATTTTTATGTCTGTTACGCCAATTCACTAATATTATTTTAATGCATGTTTAAAAAGGTTTTCATGGATGTTTAATGTAAATTGAAACGAAGAACTGCTCCTGCTTACAAAAAATGTCGATAAAAGGGTGTGTTTTTAATCAAAATCAAGACTAATACGAAAAATTTAGTGACTAAATAATCGGTCTATAAAGAATGGCAAGCTTTATCACTGATACAGGCAACCTCAAGAAACATATTTGAACAAAATAATAAATATATAAACTAAATTCTTTAAAAGACATACATTTATTCATTTAATTACATGCTAGCAAAAATGACCAAGCGCTCCGATTTCAAAGAAGTTCTTGAATAAGTGCAAATAAGACGAGCTGAAATAAACATATTTAGTGACATCAATAGAATGTATTATAATAGGATGTATAATTATAAAATATAAAATAATAGAATGGATAAAAATAGAATGTATGATAATATAATGTATAATAATAGAATGTGTGATAATATAATGTATAAAAATAGAATGTACGATAATTTAATGTATTATAATAGAATGTATCATAATAAAATGTATAATATGATGTATAATAATAAAATGTATAATGATATGATTTATAATAAGAGAATATCTAACAAAACCAAGCTGGAAAAGTATTTGCAGATTGAGCGATGACAAACAACGTGAACAGCGAGTAATATAAAGTAATGTACAAGACTGTAAATTATAAAGCATGTACATCAAGGATAGGAATACATCTTCTATTGCCTGTATACCTATGTACATACATGTACATAGGAATACAGGTATAATAGAACGAAGACGGTATGAAGAATGGTAACAAAAATATAGGAAAATAATAACAGCACAGTACAAAAAGGTAACAAAAATATAGGAAATAACAGAGCGCAATACAAAAAGGGAACAAAAATATAGGAAATAACAGAGCACAATACAAAAAAGGTAACGAAAATATTGGTAAAACAAAGAGCACAATACAACAAGGTAATAAAAATCTAAGATAATAATCTAGCACAGTATAAAAAGATAACAAAAATATATGAATAGTAATCTAGCACAGTACAGAAAGGCAATAATAATGGTATTCGTACCAGCAGGGCTCAGGGCCGAGTCCTGGCTATATAAGTCCAAGTCTGCTTCACAGTCTGTGGAGACACTACATATTATATAACTTATCAATAACTTATTTTAAGAGAAACATATTGCCTTAATATATATATTATTATAGAATATGTATTATAAAAAATATTATTTATATTAGCATTACATTTCTATACAATATGTCCAGTTTCTTATAATTTACATTATATATAATTTACATAATGTGGAGAGACAACGTCCGGGAGCTAACACTACACTACCATGTTATATAACTTATCAATAACTTATTTTAAACACTACAATACATGTTACATATTGTATAACTTATCAATAACTTAGTTTAAAACACTAGACTACCATGTTACATATTGTATAACTTATCAATAACTTATTTTAAACACTACACTACAGGTTATATATTACCTATATAACTTATCAATAACTTATTTTAAGAGAAACATTTTGCCTTAATATATATTATAATAGAAAATGTATTATATAGCACATAATATTTATAGTATTACATTTCTATATAATATATCTAGTTTTTTATCATTTTTATTGTATTATATTATAGAAAATTTATTATATAGAACATAATATTATTTATAGTAATTCATTTCTAAACAAATTTCAAAACAATATATCTAGTTTCTTTTCATTTATATTCTATTATATGGTATATTATACCTTTTTTAAACATTTATTTTTAAAGAATATATATTATATAGCACATATTATTTATAGTATTACATTTCTACACAATATATCTAGCTTATTTATCATTTATATTCTATTATATTGTATATTATACCTTTTTCAGACATACATTATTGAATATATATTATATAGTACATAATATTATTTACAGCAATACATTTCTACACAATATATCTAGCTTATTTATTTATCTAGCTTATCTAGCATCTATTATATTATATATACACAATATATCTATTTTCTTATCATTCATATTCTATTGTATTGTATATTATACCTTTTTTAGAGTGTATTGTAGTGCTGGGTTTGCCGGCCCTGTTGATGCGCCGCACCTCCTCCTGTATGCCTGTCATGAACGCGTCCAGCGGGTCAACTTCATCGTCCTGCAAATATAAATAATTTACAAATAGTTAACCATAAACCGCCTGACATGAATAGGTATGTAATATAATAATATTAGTATTATTAATATGGGTCAACTTCATCGTCCTGCAAATACAATTAGTTATCCCTCTACCGCCTGACATGAGTAACCGGAGTAATATTAGTAGTATATTAATATTACTAATGTAATATAATATTAGTATTATTAATATTTGTAACTGGAGCAATATTTAAACCGGAAATTTAAGCCAAGAAAAGTACAAGAATCGGCGACAGGCCTATTCTTCAATGCCGAAGATACTATACCGTACTATACTAATATTAGTTGTATATCAATATTACTTATATAATATAAAGATATTAGTAATATCAATAATATTAGTAACTGTCCGGAGCAATATTAGTGGTAATTAGTATTACTAATATAATATAATAACATTAGTAAACAAAGCAGTATTGTCACGCGCCTACTTCCCAAAAAGGATACGTTCTAGTGAGCGCAAAATGACTTTCACTGATGGTTGCCGCCACGTACGACAACTTTAAAATGTTCTCTGTTGCGTACAAACGTCCTCAGGTTGCTACACTCAATAGTTTACGTATAATTTAAGTTGAAAGTTATGTTCCCGGAGAGTGACATACGGCGGCAGAGGTTTAAGGTGGTTGTACACCTGGTGTTCACCATCATTGTTCAATTAGAAGAGTTTAAATCCTAATGCATAACTAAAATCTTTCCAATCTCAAAGCATTATCTTTCTTTGCCCTTACAGAGTAATTTATGAAGTTAAGCTCCTAACTCTACAATAAAATCATACCTCATCATATAATTAGATATTTCAACCTTCTAAATAATCCTAAAACCAAACAAATCTCACTGCATCATATTTCTTCTCGCCCGCACCATCCTCCTCATCCTCCAGGTTCCAGGCCTTAGCAATATAATTATATATTTCAATCTGACTAAATAAATCCCAAATCTCACGGCATCATCGTAGCTAATAATCCTAGAAATAATCCCAAATCTCACTGCATTATCCTTCTTCTCGCCCGCACCATCCTCTTCATCCTCATCATCCTCGAGGTTCCAGGCCTTAGCCGAGCCCTTAGGCACGGTGATGGTGCCCTTCTCCGCCTCCCTCTTCGTCATCTCGATCTCCTTCTTCTTCTTCTCCGCTCTCCACTTCTCTATGCGCTCTCTCCGCTTACGCATCTCCGCCTCCAGCTGCTTCTCTGCTTCTTCCTGTTATTTGTTACAATAAATACAAGTTATAGAAGATATTAATAATAACTATCTATAGGAATTATAATCATAGGTTATAGAAGTTATAGAGGCTATAATAAATAGAAGTTATAATAAATGAAGGAATTGTAAAAAAATCTTATAGCCCATGAAGTCAAAGAGTCAAAGCTTAATATCTGACAAAGCTCATGAATAAGAACGGAATTTGACGCATGAAAAACGCTGGTATCCATGGCTACAACAAGTGTAGCCATGGATACCGTAATGTTAAAAACCGCGTCATGGGAGAGTATATTTTTACTAATAAAAAGACAACACGTTTTACGAACATTTCTCTTACGACACATTGCATGATACAAACTGAGTCTAAATTATTCACAAAGAAATATATGCATTGGTCTTACAAGTTTACTAAAAAGTCTTACTTAGTTTATCTGAGTAAGACTCAAAAAAGTCTTACTCAGTTCTCTGGGTGTACTTAATGCAATAAACATAGTTTCATATATTAATAATGAATGAATATTATGAATGAAGGCATGAATATAACTATTAACTAATGAATGAATATTATGAATAGTGGCATGATTACCTATTACTAATAAATGAACATTAAGAATAATGACATGAATATTACTAATGAATGAATATAATGAATAATGGCCTGAATTTTACTAAGGAGTGCAAAATAAAAAACAATACAAATTTTCGATTGGAGCCAAAGCATGACAATCCTGGTCTGTCACTCACCTTATCTAGGACGGTAGGATCAAACACTTTAGGATCATCCCTACTCTTGCTCCTACTTCTGCTCTTACTCTTCTTGCTCTTCTTCCGATCCCTGGACCTAGATCTTTTTCTATCCCTGGATCGGGATCTTTTAGATCTGTCTTTCCGGTCACGAGATCTTGACCGAGAGCGCTTGCGATCTTTTCGTTCACGGGACTTCGATCGCTTCCTCTCGCGCGATCTCGATCTTTTGGTTCGGTCACGACGATCCCGCGATCTTGATCGACGTCGATCTTTGCTTCTCGACCGCCGCGATCGCGATCTGAAAATCAGAAAACAATTCATGAGCTTTTTAGCGCATTTTCTCATTTATGGAAAAAATGCACTATTGTGCTCGCCATGTCCGTCTGTCTGTCCGTCCGTCCGTGACCTCAAGTTTTCCTCGACGAGAAAATGCGCTCTCTGTCACTCACTGCAGTGAGTACTGAGTTACATTTTTTATATATTAACTCCTTCCAGGTGTCACAATTTTACGAAGTTATTAGGGAATTTGGATTTAAGAATCCCATAAATTTGGTTTACGTAACCATGAAATAAATGGCCATGTTACAACATGGAAAAACAATATCCGAAACTGACATAACGTATTTTAAGTGACACAAATGTGACATTTGTGTCTATTATGTGTCTCATAATAGACATTTGTGTCACTTAAAATACGTTATGTCAGTTTTGGACTTTTTTCCCATGCTTTAACATGGCCTCACGTTTCACGGTTACGTAAACCACATTTAGGAGCAAATTCAGGTCGTAATGATAGGTCTTTAAGTCAGAACTCATTGAATGCCAAAAGAACACGTTTGATTAATGTGATAGACTGTCAGGCTTGATAAATGTGATAGACTGTCAGGTTTGATAAATGTGATAGACTGTCAGGCTTGATAAATGTGATAGACTGTCAAATGTGATAGACTGTCAGGCTTGATAAATGTGATAGACTGTCAGGTTTGATAAATGTGATAGACTGTCAGGCTTGATAAATGTGATAGACTGTCACGCTTGATAAATGTGATAGACTGTTCAAGATTCAGATGTAGACCAGCAGTGTCCAACCGTGGCGAAATTATAATGCTCACAAATACTTGTTTATTTGATTTATTTGAACGACGGTTGCTTCTTCATAAGGACGGTTAATGAAGAATTTGTCATGCAGTTTTTTAATTACGACCTTTTTTTACAGACTTGCTTACATGGTTATTCTACAGGAGAATGCTGCTCGCAGTTCATGACGGCAGATGGAGACTTGGCTACGTAATATATTCACTAGAAACCAACTTAGGAAAAATTATCATGTGAGCTTAACAGTGAGTGTTTCGAGGATCATTCAGTCATTAACTCAGTTGGTGTCCACTATACGTAATTTATTGCAAGCTCACAGTATGTCGTAAATTTTTCGGAATTTTCCGAACAACTTCTAGACATTTTATTACCGATTGCACAAAGGTAGATGAGCAAGCATTCGGTCAAAGGAATTGGAATTGGGGTGCGTGGTGACCTACGGTTACGACCTTTAAATCGGTCATACACGCTGTCTAAAAACTTTTACTAGTATCAAAAAATTAAAAGTTCACACTTATGCTAACAAAAAAGTTCAAATATACCATATTCACAGCTGTCCTAAGAAAAAATATATATAAAAACTTGAATATTTCGTTATGCAACATCATAAAAAAAATAACGTGGTATAACAATTCGGTACGGTCACATATGTCTTCCCACCCTCCCCTCTCACAACCCTCCATTCCTCAAGACTCCACTCCACTCACTGTCCTCCCTTTATAAAGGGAGGACAGTGTTAAGTGAAAAGCCAAATTATCGAGAGAATTAAAGTTATTATCTCTACTTTGCTAGGATCAGCGCCTTTGATGAAACCTCAACTGAAACTTGCATGCTGATCTGAAGACGGCCAATGAATGACGAATTGACGCCAATGATCAACGAATCACGGCTAATAGATGAGAACCACATCCAATGGATAACAAAATACGGCCGATAGCCAATGAATCACAGCCGACGGGCAACAAAACACGGCAATGGCAACGAATCGCGGCCAATGGACAACAAATTACGGCCAATGGGCTACGAATTACGACAAATGACCAATGAATCACGCCCAAAGGACAACGAATCACGGCCTTGGTGCTTCATACGCTGGCGACCTTACCATCTTTGTCTCGTCTCGGTGGCTGGACGCTGCGGGCGTGTCAAATTGTTCTGCTTCCAAGAATTTGAGACCGTGGCCCCGGGTAAATCCTCTGACATTCTCTTCACTCCAGACACCCACCAATCATGCAAACATCCATCTGCCTCCATCTGCAATAGCCCATCCCCCTGGACTTAACCCCCTAAATCCTATAGGTGTCACCTGGGACATGCATTGCCCCTTTGCCCAACACGTCAAGGCTGTACCGTGGTCACCAAAGCTTCTTGCGGACCTTGGCAGCCTTGGCCGGCACCAACTGCGCATGGGGCTTCTCAGAATAAGACATCATCGCCACATTCAGAACCATCACAAGCCTAATCATGAACTATGCAGCTCCCATCTAGTACACGCATTACACCTTTGCCCTCCACGTCAAGGCTGTGGTCACCAAGGCTTCTTGCGGACCTTGACGGCCTTGGCCGGCACTAACTGGAGCTTCTCAAAAGAAGATATCATCACCACATTCTGAACCATCACAAGCCCAATCATGAACTATACAGCTCCCATCTGGTACACCATCGCATCACACACTGCTGTAGCAAGCAAGTCTGCAAACAATACAGAACTCGGCTTTGAGGATAGCTATTGCATTGATGCATGAAGATTACCTCTATCAAACACCTCCACACCGAGACAGGTGTTCTACATTGGTCTGTGCATCTGTAACTCACATGCGCGCAGTTCCCTAATAGCGCCCTTTGGCCACGCCATTTATCCTTTCCTCTTGTCTCCGTGCCTTCCAGAGACAGACTCACAAGGGCCACCCTCCTCTCCAGATTCGTCAACCTTGTGGCTCCTCTCCTAAGGAATGGTATCATGCCCACCAACTTTTATGGTAAGGCTAAGAGGACCCTCTGCCGAGAGATGTCCGACTGCATTTCAGAAGAGCCTGAAGCCTACAGGGTACTGGCTGCCTCACTCCTCCAGTTGCCCAGAAGAACATCTTCCTGCCCATTGGGTTAACAGCCCCATTGAGGCTGTGGCTTTTCTCGCCACCATTCCCGACATATATATTAAACTGAATTTGAATATTAAATTCAAATTTGAATATTAAATTGCAAATTCGAATAAAATGCTCATCTGCCCACCTAACGTTCGCTGCCCCCGTCCACCACTTGAGCTGCTCCCAAGGTGCACATGAAAGTCGGCACAACCAACACCAATAACAACAAGGACAATGGACAAGAAACTACGGATAATTTTCACTACTTTTTTCAATGTTGCTTCACATAGGTACCTACTGAATTATTGCTACAAACTAAAGGGTTACACTTACTTGGATTGTTTAAGATCTTTTTCAACGCTGTGAGATCTGCTTCTTGAGCGGCTCTTTGACCGCCTTTCTCGCCTGCAAAAAATTATCTATTAGCTATTTAGCTTCAAAACAGGTTTTTATATATAATATCACCAAAAAATGTGGCAGTTGGCACTAGATTGACTGAAGACTTGTTTTGGTCTCGTGCAATTATGGCAAATCCAGCCTGTTTTCCTGAAAAAAATGAGCAAAAACCTGACTTGTAAAAATGCAAATTTCTGTTCTTGCACTTTATGGCATGGGCCATAAAGTACAGATTCATACTGGTATGCATGCGATTATGCATGCCCATAAATTATGGGCATGCATTAAATTATCCAAGGGCAACAATCACAGCATAGGATAGGTCAATAAAGGACGGGCGGGGTAAATCGGGACAGTCATCCCATATTTCGTTTAAATGTTCTAGCAGCTAAACTAATTAAAATATTGCAAAACTAAAAATAGTGTCGTAAACTTCAACATTTTTACTATCTACTTAGCATGAAGTAAATTAAGAAATCATACATTTACTAACTCTAAAAAATTCCTGAAAAAGAGTGTGAACTGTGAAAAGTGAGATTTTGGAACCTCTGCTAAGGCCTGGAGCAAAAAAATATTCACTGTATTACAAAATTTCACTTGCATAAAAGTTGCACACAGGTATTGGCTTAAAAACGTGATTGACGGAATTTGCGTATCATATTAAAAAAAATGGCGGCCATTTCTGCTTGATGGGGAAATAAGGGACAACCCCCTCCCTGGGGTAAGAAGGGACACCTCTAAAAACGCATTTACAGTAGAACTTTGATTGGCAAAGGCTCCAGTTCAATTTAATCAACTAACAACAAAAAGGCTACAAAAAATCAATTACTAACAAAAAATACTGATTACATTTACCTTGCTCAGCAAAAAAAAATCACTCAATGAAAAATTAATGCATCATCGGTCTTCACAAAATTGTGCATAGAATGTCGTAGATAGAATTGTGCACCGGGCAACATAGAATGATAAGTAATTAACCTAAACTATAATTTATTTCTCCAAAAAATATGATGATCGTCACTAAAATATTTCGTTCTGTTTCAGGTATGTTTTTATGACCGTTTTTGTTTCGTATCTGTCCGTTTGCTTGTATCTGTCACTTGATCATAATGTGCATACGTCTAGCGCGCCCGATGCGATCTATTGCATTCTAACGCGATCGAATTCTAACGCGATCCATTGAATTCTAACGCGATCCATTGAATTCTAACNCGCGATCTATTGCGTTCTAACGCGATCTATTGCGTTCTAACGCAATCTATTGCATTCTAACGCGATCTATTGCAATCTAACGCGATCTATTGCATTCTAACGCGATCTATTGCATTCTAACGCGATTTATTGCATTCTAACGCGATCTATTGCATTCTAATGCGATCTATTGCGTTCTTACGCAATCTATAGCGTTCTAACGCGATATATTGTGTTCTAACGCGATCTATTGCGTTCCAACGCGATCTATTGCGTTCTAACGCAATCTATTGCATTCTAACGCAATCTATTGCACTCTAACACGATCTGTTGCATTCTAACGTGATCTATAGCATTCCAACGCAATCTATTGCGTTCTAACGCAATCTATTGCATTTTAACGCGATTCATTGCATTCGAACGCGATTTGTTGCATTCTAACGTGATCTATAGCGTTCTAACGCAATCTATTGCATTCTAACACAATCTATTGTGTTCTAACACATTCTATTGTGTTTTAACGTGTTCTAACAGGATCTATTGTGTTCTAACGCGATCTATTGCATTCTAACGCGATCTATTGCATTCTGACACGATCTATTGAGTTCTAACGCAATTTATTTTGTTCTAATGCGATCTATTGCGTTCTAACGCGATCTATTACATTCTAACGCGATCTATTGTGTTCTAACGCGATCTATTGCGTTCTAACGCTAATTATTGCATTCTAACGTGATCTATTGCGTTCTAACACGATCTATTGCACTCTTAAGCAATTTAATGTAACCCAAGGCAATCTAATGTAACCTAATGCAATCTAATGCATTCTAATGCATTCTGATGCAATCTCATATAACCTAATACAATCTAATGCATTCAAATTCAAACTGACACTTTCTACTGCAATCTAAAGCATTCTAATTCAAACTGACACTTTCTACTGCAATCTAAAGCATTCTAATGCAATCTAATATAACCTAATGCAATGTAATGCAATCCAATGCACCCTAATTCAATTTAATGCATTCTAATGCATTGCAATGAAATCTATTGCAATCATATAAAATCTCAATGCATTCCTACACATTCTAATTCAGTCTATTCAATTTTACTGAAGTAGTTTGGCTTGAATTGGGCTGGAACGATTTGATTAGGGTTGAATTGAGTTGGGCGTGGTTGAATTTGGTTGAATCAAGTTGGAATAAATTAAATTGGTTTTGGTTGAATATGGTTTAATTGGGTTGAGTTTAATTGAATTTTGGTTGAATTGAGTTAGGTGGGGTTGAATTTGGTTGGATTGAATTGGGTTGATTTGAAATGGGTTGGGTTGCATTGGTTCTGGTTAGATTGGGTTGGGTTGGGTTAAATATGGTTAGGATGAATTGGGTTGGGTTGCATTGGGAAGGATTGGGTTTATTTGAATTGGAATCAATTGGGTTGGGTTGAATTGGTTTTGGTTGAATTGGGTTGGGTTTGGTCAGATTGGGTTGGGTTAAATTTGATAAGGATGAATTGGGCTGGGTTGGGTTGATTTGAAATGGGATCAATTGGGTTTGGTTGAATTGGGTTAGGTTTGGTTAGATTGGGTTGGGTTAAATTTGGTTAGGATGAACTGGGTTGGGTTGCATTGGGAAGGATCGGGTTGATTTGAATTGAGATCAATTGGCTTGGGTTGTAATGGCTTGGGTTGAATTGGTTAGGATTGGGTTGAATTATTAGGATTGGGTTGAATTGGTTAGGATTGCATTGGGTTGGGTTTGGCTGAATTGGGTTGGGTTTGGTTGCATTGGATTGGGTTCAGTTAGATTGGCTTGGGTTCAGTTAGATTGGCTTGGGTTCAGTTAGATTTGGTTGGGTTCAGTTAGATTAGGTTGTTTGAATTTGGTTGGGATGAATTGGGTAAGATTGAATTGGGTTGGCTTGGTTCAGGAGACTAGACTAATGATGTAGTCTGTTTATTTAAAATGATTCATCACATGCTGCTTTGTTATCCATTGTCAGTGCCGTGGGGCTCTCTCAACACAAGCACTCAAATACATGCACTTAGAACCATTGAAACTGCGCGCTACAACGAGTAGTTCTGGTGGCTATGAGCGCATATGCTCATATATACACTCTCACAGCAATCAGAACTGGGTGCTACAGCGTGTAGTTCAGGTGGCTATGAGCGTGTATGCTTAGGTGCTCAAATGTAGCTCTCACAGCCAGGAACTGTGTGCTACAGCATGTAGTTTAGGTAGCTGTTAGGGCATATGCTTGGGTGCTCAAATGTAGCTCTCACAGACATCAGAACTGCGTGCTACAGCGCGTAGTTCAGGTGGCTATGAGCGCGTAATGTAGCTCTCACAGCCAGGAACTGTGTGCTACAGCATGTAGTTTAGGTAGCTGTTAGGGCATATGCTTGGGTGCTCAAATGTAGCTCTCACAGACATCAGAACTGCGTGCTACAGCGCGTAGTTCAGGTGGCTATGAGCGCGTATGCTTGGGTGCTCAAATGTAGCTCTCACAGCCGCCAGAACTGAGCGCTAAAAAGCGTAGTTCAGGTGGCTATGAGCGTGTATACTTGGGTGCTCAAATATAGCTCTCACAGCCGCCGGAACTGCGCGCTAAAAAGCGTAGTTCAGGTGGCTATGAGTGTGTATACTTGGTTGCTCAAATGTAGCTCTCACAGCCATCAGAACTGCATGCTACAGCATGTAGTTCAGGTGGCTGTGAGCGCGTATGCTTTGGTGCTCAAATGTAGCTCTCACAGCCCTCAGAAATACGTGCTACAATTGTAGCGTGTAGATCAACACGGCGCATCTGTCATATTGATCATAAATTGCAATTTATGAAGCATAATTGGCAACCGGCGTCCAGGGGCTCATAGTGGCATCCACCTCGGCATCTTTGGTGCATGAAATCGGCGTCCTTGACCTATGTCGTGCCATGCTTTACAGTCTGGCTGGGCCTGACTGCCCCAGGCCCAGGGCTTGGGTCAGGTGTCACTAGTGACCATGGTGCCTGCTGCCTGGTGGCATCCTAAATGCCTTCTAAATGACCATGTGTCCATGTCCTTATGTAACTGGGGAGAGCGATGGCCAAAAATTGGAGCACGCTCTTCCCGCTCCTATTGTAGTGGGAAGAGTGCGCTGCCGCTGCTGCCAGCTCACTCGTCTTGGAGCCAGGAGAGCAGGAACATCCTGCTTGCCCCAACCATCCATCCAGCGCACTTCTCTAGTGAGCAGTGCTGGAGTGCTTCAGCCCTAGTATGGAATATATCTACTTGGCGACATGGTGGCATTCCATAGTATAAATAAAAGAACACGGGCTTTTGGGAAATTGGAGCGCTCTGTCATAATTGGAGCGTCAAGGTCACTACACCTTCCCCCACGAATTCTACTCCACAACTGCGGGCGGGCTGCGTGCTGCAGCTGGTCGCGCTACCGTGCGGTACGCGGCTACGCCTGGTATGGTAAGTCAAAAGAATAGTGTCGCGCTCCAACCTTTCTTAAACGCCTACTGGTTATCCAAACCAAAAAATAAGCAATGGACTTCCTATGGACTTAATTCATAAGAAATGGATATGAACTGGATCAATTGCAGTAATAAAAAATAACAATTATAACTTATTACCATTGCTAGTATCACTCTGCTCATATGTACATGTTAAATCAAAAAGCAATGCGGATTGCGGAAGTTGAAAATTTTATGAAATGACATGTTTGCGAAGTGCAAACCGCGATTTTTTAATCAAACAAAAATTTATGACATTCGAGCCGCGAGATTCCATACCTACTGAAATTATATGATATTAGAGCTGCGATATCTCAGACAAAAATAGGACTTTTCCAGACTAGCTTCAGCCATCAAAGCCCATCCTGGTGGATCTGTATGACTATGATCTATCATTTCCTCAAATTCTACCATGGTCATTACTCTTGGCAAGTTGGCAATGCCAAGGGCTAGCTAGAGGCTGGAACCTGGAGGCTGGAAGGCATGTTAACCAGGCGTTCGCCGTTCAGGGCTTCAGGCCCAGAGAGAGCTCAAGAGGATGGAGCCTGGAGGCAATATGTATACTATGAATACATAGCCACCTGCACATATCATTGACAACATGGGAATGAACTTATCATCTTATGAAGGGATAGATTATTGTAGTGGAAGAACTGCAGGGTGCAGCTGGACCGTATGGTATTGGTATGTCTCAAAATCCATGTTCTTCAAATTCTACCATACTGGCAAAGCAGAGAGTTTTTTAGACTCTCCCTCAAGTTCATTTTTGATTTTGAGTCCTATAAGTAGACCAATAAAGTATCATGGATACCAGCATTATCATACATAAGAAATTTGTTTAAATCTTGAGTAAATGAGGAAATTAAAAATGAACTGATTCTAAAAAAGCTCTGGTTTGCCACTATGAATTATTCTACCATTATAGTAATAATAGTACCATACACCGGGCATACATGACTGTTAACACATTAGGTACATCAAGTCCAGTACTAGTTGGATCTATAGAAAATAATACATTTGGAGTCTTTGACAGCAAGCACAATTAATAACCCAGCCTTCATCATCATCATGATACAAGATGATGAAAGTTTTGAAACAATAATGTCTATAACTGAATACGACTCTAAACTGAGATCCTGAACTGAACCACTACCAAATTAAACATTTCACATAATTATTTTATTTATTTAGGCTAAAACACATTCTTATTTACTTTTATCTGGAATTGATTATCAAATTTCAACTGCTTAGTATATATAAAAAATTGAGCTGGGGTATGAACCGTGATCGGTGATCCATATTGTCAGCGAAGCCGTATTATTTTTTCATGAATCTTTCGCAAATATCGGCTTTGTATATATTGGAAATATAGGTCAAATACTCGAATAAAATATTATTGTACATTTAAAATATCTTTATGATAGCAATAACTTTACTACTTTAGTCAGACGAGAAGAAACAATTTGCTCACCAGCTGTTTGTTAGTGCTCATTCTGCAGATGTAAGAAATTAAAAAAAAAAACACTTTAAATTTTGCGAGATAATAAAGAATCTAACCCTTCATACTTCCCGCCAGATTTCGTATTTTTGGATCCTTCGAGAAAATATAAAGCAGAAAACGATCGAATTTTCTTTTGAAAGTGTTGTGATTTTCTAATTATTTATGAAGAGCCAAATTTATTATGCTAACTAATATTACAATGTGCCGACACAGAGTGCAGATACTGTAGAATCGTGTCATCTATATTGCATTCACTAAGCGAATGCACTTTCTAGAATTTATGCGTGAGGTAATCGGCACGTGTAAGCACCGTGGCTGGCACGAAGATTCGGAATTTTTGTATCAAATGCTAATCATTCCTTGTTAGATCGCATTTTTTGATCAACAGGTAAGAGAAATGATTCTTTAAATTACCATTCATAATTTTAAATCAATTTAAACGCAATAATTTTGCTCGACCCAGGTTCAAAATCAGAAACCGGAAATTACGGACCGGTAATCACTATAAAAATTTACTTTCCCAGCTGTAACTGGCCAGTGGCCTATTTCCACCAATTAAGACAATTAAGAGTGTATGCACCATATTTGGAGCAATATTTCCTCTGTATTTATTTAATGTTACAGAACTTCAGCAGAAGCTCAAGTTATCAATGCAAACTCAAACTGCAACTTATCTAGGTATAGTCGCAGGCTTTCAATAAAATTTAGCTAATATAGGAGAAACCATACATTTTTTCAACAAAATTTGAAGCACATCTTTCAACGTGTCAAAAATGGCTTTTTAATTTTAGCCATTATGTTGTCATTGAACATTACAAAATCTACCTAGTTCTGGTCATACCTAGTATTACGGACTCCCAGACTCCCTCAAGTTCATTTTTGAGTCCTATAAGTAAACAAGCAAAGTATCATGGATACCAGCATTATAATACATAAGAAATTGGTTTAAATCTTGAGTAAATAAGGAAATTAAAAATGAACTGATTCTAAAAAATCTCTGGTTTGTCACTACCTATGGTATTACCGTCAAACGGGGTAAAAAAAAGGACGAGCAGGGTAGATAGGGACGTGTGTCCCACATTTCCTAGAAATGTTGTAGCAGCTAAACTAATCAAAATATTGCAAAACTAAAAATAGTGGCGTAAACTTCAACATTTTTACTATCTATTTATTCTATTATGTATAAAGCTAGTCAAGAAATCAAACGTTTACTATCGCTGAAAAAAGTGTAAAAAGTGCAATTTTGGAAAAGCACCTCTGCTAAGGTCTGAAGCAAAAAAATTGTATTGAAAAATTTTACTTAGCCTAGCTACATAAAAGTTGCACTCAGGTCATGTTGGCTTGAAAACATAATTGACAAAATTTGCCTATCTTGTTCCAAAAGAATTGCAGCCATTTCTGCGCAGTGTGGTAAAAAGGGACATCCCCAGGGTAATTAGGGACCCCCTTAAAAATGCATTTACGGTAGAACCCCAGTTAGCAAGGGCTCTAGTCAGGCATGGAATATATCTACTTGGTGAGCCGCGACTGGATTTTCGGAGCCGTGAGTAAGCCCATTTGCGAACCGTGAAAACGTACTTCTCGCACGTGAGTCCCTTATTAGGTAATATATTCTCATGTCAATATAAGAAAACGTATCGAAATTCCAACCCTACCACCGCGTTACACCACCTTCCACTGCAATGAAAATTTATAAACTGAGCTCATTGGGACCTACCGTGCTTCCGAAATCGCGCGTGGTTTGAAATCCAATCCCGTGTTGCCAGGCATGGAATATATCTACTTGGTGAGCCGCGACTGGATTTTTGGAGCCGTGAGTTAGCCCATTTGCGAACCGTGAAAACGTACTTCTCGCACGTGAGTCCCTTATTATTGCAGCCGTTAAATTACGTTTGCCAAAAATGTCAAATTTTTTAATAATCTAAATTAACAGGAGCGCGATATTGTTCATGTTGCTCTGCGACCTGCGTTACCTGCAGCATACTAAGAATACCATTTATTTGGAAAAGTCGTTTGCCTATATGACATAATTAACTAAATTAATGTAACGAAAGTTATGTAAATGTAACAAAAGTTACGAACATTGAGATTTAAGTCAAGTTATGGCCAGCAAAGCACTATATTTAGGCATATAAGCGTAAAAATATGAATAATAATAGCAAGAAAACCCAGGGAGTGCATATAATCCCTTAGATGCTGTTAAAGAAAACTGCACCTTCTTGAGGTCAAACAGCAGAACGGGGATAACACTTGCAACATGCAACTATGATGTCGGGACTAAACTGTCAAAATGAGAAAACATTGTAGAACAGTCGTACGCCGGCAAAGGATTAAAACTTAAAAGCTTCAACAGAATGACCTCAAATTATTTATTTGCGGATAAATTTTTTCATTAATTCTAGCTCCGAGAAATCCGTAACATATAATGCCATGGAAGAATCATAGTCATCCTCGTTTATGGATTAAAAATTCTTACATGTTAAAGAAAATTACGTATGCCACGAACTTTACTTGAAATCGAGCTGTACTTGAACGCTTTACTTGAAATCATCAGCATTCAACAGAAATTCGTACTTGACTGGCTCGTTTTTGAGCCGGCGTAAAACCTTGCTCACTTCTGAGAACTGAGATTTGTTGTTGGTGTCCGTATGAATTGAGGGGGGCTTGGAAGAATTCCAAGAAGATAATTTCCTTCCAGTAGTAAAGTGGCAACCGTCTCCATGGTTGCAAGACACCTATACGGCATGATTGAACTATATAAGGTTGACCCATGAGAAGTTCCACCTTTCAGTTCAGCTTTCTTGTTACGTCACGTAGATCGAGAAACGTAAACAAACCTGTCATTCTAGTGACTGATTGGATGACTGGTTTGAACGCATTTCAGTGATTGGTTAATACCCGTGACGTCACTTGAGATCACTGGCGTCTCAGGCGAACAACGAACTACATCCGCAAAAATGGGCTTCTGATGGGTCAACCTTATACTAGTTCAACCATGCCTATATGGCGCAGGATAGCACCAGTCAATTACACAATTTACAATGTTACCTCCCTTCTGCTGGGTGTCCACAGCGGAGTAGAACGATTCAATCACGGCTTCACACCCACCCATGGACACAGCCACATCCAGAGAAGTACAGAGTTCCTGCCCAACCTTCTCGAACACCTGCAAAACACTTTTAGTTAGTGTCAGTGCGAATGATTTATAGAGCATTTATTTACTTAGTAAACAAAACTCCTCAGCATGTAACATGGCTGAGGAGTTACGTGTTACGGAGGAGGAGTTACGCTTAAATTAAACAGTGTTTCGCATTTTGATACTTTACAAATAACATTCTACATGCACATATATTGTTGATGTATTGGATTTGGCAGAAGTTAGCGACAACGATTTCCCACATTTGATACGTGCTTTGCGCATCAATCATCACCAGCGACTGAGTGTGCACTACGTACTGAAATAAATTGTGCAGCAAATCTTAAAGTTGTACTGTTGTCGAGTACCGTTGTGAATCAGTGTTTGAGTAGGGCGTATATTCAAAGCAAGATGTAATAAAGCGGCCAGTTTCGAATTTAGCTTCAAGCCAACTTGTGGCCAGAACAGAACTTGCTAATACTAGCATTAGAAAAATATTTTATGAAACTGATTTGCTTTTAGAGCATATGTTTTTTTAATTAGCCTGCGCTGATGGTTACAGTTCAGAGTAGTACCATGATTGGCATAGAGAGGTGCTGGTTCGCAGCTCTGTGCACCAGTTTCTGGTCAGAATTGGCAAGGAGGCCGGGCGCAGAGCAGAATTGTAGCAGTGAGTTGCGAGTTCGAGACCGCAAAATACTGTGAATGTTTTGCAATATTAAGAATCGGTGACAGGCCTACGGCCTACTAAACGCTGAAACCGCTATTATTATTATTATTAAAAAAACATGATTTCAAGATCATAAGACGCAAATTCAGGTTATTCCTTTAAGTCACCGAGGCTTGTTTAATCTAAAGCTTCAAATTCAGAGAAAATCTGTGACGATAAACAGAACGAAGCAGCAATTGTTTGCCTTTTCACATTGATAGTATCTTCTGTACTTTCATCAAATCTGAGGCTGATTGAATAAAAACAAATTAAAACTGAAAAGATCTTCTTCAGACTGCCTTTTCTTCACCTGAAATTACGTAATTATTGGTAGCTCAGAACAATTTACATATTCAGTCCTAATCAAAATGCTGTATACAAGAGCATAAAGATAAAACCGCAAAAAAAAAATTCTACAAAAGAAGCTCATAGCCCTTCGAGCAATTTTGTTGGTTTTTTACAGTATAATGGGATTTCTCGTAAGAGGTTGAGCTGCATCCAAGCATTAAAACATAAATTGTAGGCCTATAATGTCGCTGAAATCGGTGGGTATACAAGATTATCGTATCACCAAATCAGTTCACGATCACATTTTTGCAAACAAAAGAATTGTTGTTGAGTAATCTGATTAAAAAATAGTGAAAATATTCTAGTTTTTAACAATTTAAACTTATTTCAATGAAATGTGACACAAAAAGTCAAGACTCAAGTATTACGTACGTGGGGGAGTGAATATACAAAGTTGAAAAAAGTATGAAAAGCTGTCTCGCCTCCAAGCTTGAAATTATTGCCTTGGTTGAGCTTGGGCCGCCCATCAGGCACAGATCGACTACCCGTCAAACACTGCAACACTCGCCGCGGATTGATGCATTCATTGAGAAGGTGAGCTAGAGGACTTGAGCAATCCTGATACCGTACCTGGATACAAATTTGAAAAAAGAATAATCTTCTAAAAAAACTACTCGCACCAATCCATATAATTAGGTATTAAAAGATTGCATCTTATGCAAATATAGAGAAAAGGGCCAATATTTGTAAAATATTATTGAGCTCCTCTAATGTATTAAATAATGTCTATTGTATATTTGTGTCAAAATGCCACCAAGGTACATTATTCTTCAAGTAAATTGCAACACGATTGATAGATGGAGACAATTCAAGCTGCGTTGATGAGATAACCTTGTTATGTAAAGGATTAAGGGAGCCTCAATGATGGTAGAAATAGAACTCACCGTTTTCGTAGAGCTAATTTTAAATTTTTACCAAGGTCTGCCACGCCATCCAACTTGCCGCGGCCGGGACTAGGCCGTGTTAGCCAGCTGTCCAGAAGCTCAAGAAAAACTTTCGTTTGCCAAGTTCTTCTGCATGCTTTCGGGTGTGCAAACTGGTGCGAGGAGAACAAGGCGAACTGGCGCGATGAGACCGAGGCAAACTGGCGCGATGAGACCGAGGCGAACTGGCGCGATGAGACCGAGGAGTACTGGCGCGATGAGACCAAGGCGAACTGGCGTGAGGAGACAGGAGAATGGTTGCGAGGAGACTGTGGCGGACGGGTACGAGAGCGAGGAGAAGTAGCGTGAAGAGACTCGAGCGAAAGATCGCTTGGCAAGTTAGGAAGAGGAATATTATCGATTTTACTTCCTTTAGTGTTGAGAGGCGAATCACAAAATACAATCGATTTAGTCCACTGATGGTCATATTCCCCTTTGTGTTGCTCTCTTGAATGCCGTTCGCCATAGCTTCGTGTCTTCCGCGCGAGTAAGTGGCCGCACTCGAGGCATATATATTCTTTCCTTTTTAGCTTCTTTTCCTTATCACCGGCCTTCTTGCTTGATTTGTTCGTTGCCGGCTCTCCTCCGCCTCCTAGAATCCTCATCCAAGCATGCTTTTGTTCTTCATGCGTCTGGAAAATCATGAGAAACATGAGTGATGAATTACTTGTATTACTCAATTGTCCATACTTTCTCAATTATGAAAATACATCAACGCTGGAACGTACTGTCTCTTATGGTTTTACTTTTATTCAGTTCACTGAATATTCCACACATATTTTTGATATCTTTTCCAGATGAACAAATTTGTTTGAGGTTGAATCAACCTATAATTTAGTCAAAATTTCATCGATTTAATTTGTTTTAAAAAGGTTCAATGACATTTGCTATGGAAACTCCTCATGACATACTACATGGACCGACATAAGATAAAGGAACATCCTTGAAAGAAAAGTCAGGAAATCAATAAAACTAGTTAAAGTTCAAATTGGAATATGTTCAAGGCTTCAAGCACCTGCATAAGAGAAGAAGAGTGTGGACTTGTCGTAGCCGTTGAGGCGCACGCCTCAGCTAGTGGAATCAGCCAAAACTGAGCCGCTCGGTCCAACCATCGAGCCGCTTGTCTCCTCCATCATTCTCACGCTTAAAGATCTGAAATATAATACTGAAATCAGAATCAGGTAATGCTGTTTCGTAACAGACTAGCAGACAGACCGAGGTTTGTCCGGGAAAACAAACTTAGGCATTGAAAAATGCCATTTACACGAAGCCCGTTATCCCAATTTCAAAGTATAATTTTTTATTTAAAGTACGTTAATTATACCAGGTGCTGACCACTGAGGTCTCATTCTGTCCCATACTTGGTATGAAGCATTTGTCTTAACAACGAAATTGAAATTAGGACAAAATTAAGTTTTTAATGTTAAATAATATGTAAAAGTAATAAATTAGAGAAATTGTATACATTTATAAATATATCATTCCTTCTCTCCTAACTGCCGCATGACTAGAACAATAAAAATAAAATTTGAAATGCCAAAAATATAAAACCCGATCCAACAAATGTTTCTGAAACGCGCATGTTTCAGGAATTTCCAATGTACTCCTATTTACTTATGGTGTCAGTGCTTTCAACATTTCAAGTAAGTAAATACAAAATCAAATAAACTTAAGCAAATGTATCGTAGGTAGCTAGTTTTTCTTTGCATCGATAGGCGGTGGCATCTGGTACCTAGTCTGCCAACTTTGGTAGTGGTAGGTAGAATCTTAGTCTTAGAGTGCGAGTAGCAGATGCCGGAGTAAACTTCCATCACTTCAGTCACAAAATCGGCTGGGCATGAAACTTCGTAGTTTCCCTGGTGCAACTCTAACTGTCTAACATAGTGCCTTAAGTCACTCAGGGCTGTTTAGACTTTAGTTGGCGCTTCATCGAAGTTGCAGGAAACAATTATCACGATGGCAAACATTTTAATATTATGAAAATCTGACTAAAAAAACCCTGACAAATATTTTGAACTAAAATGGTTTAAAATTCGAATGATACAACGTAAGGACTAACAAGCAGAATTAAGTAGTGTTGTTGCTTTCGATTCCAGATTATGGCTACGGTAGACGGCCTGGCCTCTTAGGTGTAAACGCATTATCATTCACGGCAGAGCGTAGTCTTGCATTGAATATTGTTATAAAACATTCTCAATATAATTCTATCAAATATTTACGTTCTGTATTAGAATAAGATAAGAAGCTATGACATGGGATTATGGGAATACTCACATTTTTTTATAACTGCCAAGTCTTATTTAGTTCCAGCTGTCGTAACTCGTACAAAGTACAAACGAAAGTGCGAGTCGAGAGTCGTCACTGCACAACCACACGCTGTAACCCGATGAACGCAACTGAAAGCATGATGCATTGCTGCTAGATCCAGATCAGCCAGCTCTTGATGCTTTTAACGTTAGTTCGTATCTATCAGCTGCCTCCTTGCTCCTCCTTCCTGCGTGGTTTCCCTACAGTGATTCTTCACTCGCGGAATCTGTGAATGTGATAAAGTGAGTGTTACGTTAGCTCGACATACGCCACCTCAACTCTTTACAACAGAGACGTAAATTTGCATAATTTAAGTACCAATGTGTTGTAGGGAGTAGGGACACGGCATTTTAGCAAGCCGTGGACGAGCCGCGAGATTTCCAAACCGCTCAAATTATGGGGCTTACGAGCCGCGAGATTTCATATTCACAAAAAAATTGTGGTTTTTGAGCCGCGAAATTTCACAAAAAAGTAGGAGATTTCCTTTCCTGGCTCTAGTTAACAAAAAAATTAACAGCAAAGAATTTTGATTACATTTACCTTGCTCAGCAAAGAAAAAAATTCACTTATCGAAAAATTAGTGCATCATTGGTCATCACAAAATTGTACATAGAATGCTATATATAGAATTGTGCACCGGGCATCATAGAATGAAGAGTAATTGACCTAAACTATGATTTATTTCTTCAAAAGATATGATGTTACTAAAACATTATTTTCTGTTTCAGGTACGTTTTTCATGATCTTTTTTGTTTACAGCAATCCCTTGATTAACTCGGTTAATAAATCCCCGAGTTTTACCGTGTTAAGCAAAACCGCGCTAATCAAACTTAAGAATATATGGGAATAATTATAATGAATCTTCAAAAATAGCAAAGGAAAGGAAAATTATGTAGTTTGATAAAAGTGAGCAGTAGATATGGCAGCGATCTTGACCAGTTGAAGGCTAACGAGTAACTAGCCCTTTACGCACTGAATTATGTTTCGAAAGTGAAAAAACAATCTGAATTACATTTCAGATCACGCGCAGTCTTTGTGTTGTACTGGCAGTAGCGGCGCACCTACTCCATCGAACGTTGTTCGAACGAGTTCACAACATGTGACGCTACCGTCACACTTGTGGCTAGACTCCAAACATGTAATTACTCTCGGTAGAAGCTTTTATTTTCTGTGTGATGAATTTGCCACACCAGGGCTTAAATAGCTAGAGCACCGGCATGGCTCGCTTACCGGCGAACGTTGCCAAACTCGACCATTCAAGTTATGAACGAGACAAGGCGCGGTTAAACCGACTCTGTAGTCAGCACGAGTGCCTACAGAATGGGACCTTATTTAAAGAATTAATGGCTGAAATTGATAAAGTAACAACATTTGGCGAATTTTTCCAAAAGTCGTAACAAAAGTAACAACATAGGATCTAATAAGCAAAAAGTAACACTTTTGTTACGAACGTAACACCTCTGGCTAGAGGCGGGAAAATGATGCGTTGTGAAAAAAAAGTCGCGCTAATCAAAACTGGCACCGCGTAGATTAATGGTAAGTCGCAAATTTTTTTCCGCGGTAATCAAAACCGTGCTAATCAAGGGATTGCTGTAATGAAATCACTAGACTTGATTAAAATTGTGCAAAATTACAAACCATCCTGTGAGCTTACAGATACAGAAGAAATGCTACATGGCTGTGGATATGAAGCTTGCAGTGGACAAGGTCATTGTCAATGCTCAATGGCATGTCCATGGATACATAAATATCATAATAATTTATATGGTAATTAATGAATATGTTAATATCATCAATAAAGGAAAAACAAGTAAAAATCACAAAAAATGTCATTTATTTTACATCTACAATGAAAGAGGAGGACTTCAGAGTACTGTTAGTAATAGATGAGTACACTCTTCATGCTTCAAATGTATGAAATTGGGTTTTATTTCAAGTGTCCCTTTTTACCCCATTTCAAGATTATTTCAGGAGCCTTTTATATTGCGTCTTGCGCCTTACAAATAGCATATTGAATTTTTTTGAAGATGCCATTTGATAGCCCTGGCAAAGAGCTATAAAATGAGCCTAAACTTGTTGTTTCTGAAAGGTTTCATGGTAAGAAGTTATTAATGAAAAACGCTCAAAACCGTCCCTTTTTGCCCCGTTTGACAGTATACAATTTTAATGTTAACCAGTGAGGTAGACCTTATTAGCAACTGAGTGGCAACTGGCATTGATGATTGATGGATGTTGTACCTAAGTACAGTAAGGTACTTGTACCGAGTTGTACAAGTTCAGTACTTTGAACTGTTAGACTAAGTAGAACAGCACATTATACTACTTAATTACTTATCATAGCTATCATCATAATGACATCATAAATGTAAAAGTAAAGGTTTTGGAAAAAGAAATTGAAATTTACATACATTTTAAATTGGTAATAAGAACATCTCTCTTTTTATAGTCAGCAAATTATAAACATATATAACATAACATAGTGATCTCGGCGCTGAAGTGTAGGCCTGATGTGGCCTGTTGCCGATTCTTTTCCTTTTCATGCCTTGTTCTCAGAAGATCTAAAATCATATCATTTGACCGGATCTTTTCATGACTGACAATAGTTTGAAATAGCTACTACTTGACTTCCACTGGGTTTGATATGGTGCTAGGCATTTCAAATCTGAACATATATTTTTCCATAGCTTTATCTAGCCTGTTCTTGAACGCGTCCATACTTGGAG
Organism: Hyalella azteca; assembly: GCF_000764305.2. Taxonomy (NCBI): domain Eukaryota; kingdom Metazoa; phylum Arthropoda; class Malacostraca; order Amphipoda; family Hyalellidae; genus Hyalella; species Hyalella azteca. The sequence goes on from NW_025942510.1 coordinate 388,976, forward strand.
GGCCAACAAAGGCAACGATGTCATCGGGGAGGCTGTTCCACATGTTGGTGATTCAAAGCAAGAAGAAATGTTGGTGCGTGGAGAAGTTGCTGTACAGTTTTTTTAGTTTATAGCTGTGGCCCCTGGTGTTGGTTCTTATAATGCATGTCTGCAACTAACTTTATGCATCTAATTTCTAGATACTACATTTTACTGATCAACAATGTACAAATTACAATTGTTATGATTGATTACTTGTAAAGAATACAAGATGTTTTGATCTTGCTTTATTGCTGGAAACTGGAAAGTTGTGATTTCGTTTTCTTTATCAATTTTCAATAGGTTGTTCCCAGGGTGCTGAAAGTGGGTGAATATCAAAAGATTATTGGTGATGCATCAGCAGCAAAATTTACACCTGCAGAAGATCTTGCTAACACATTTGCATTGAAATTAATTAATGCATTTAAGAAATTACTTTGAAACTATTGCAAATCTGACAGATTGCAAGCGCACACAGTAAGGTTTCTGGCACATTGGATATATCAGGATGCAGTGAAGCTTGTCCTGAATCAGTTGGGATGATGCAGTGCATGTAGAGTAAGGGATATTGAGTGGGGGGAAATAAATATTCGTACACTTGATAAATCGTATTTTAATGTATGTAAGTACACAAACTTAACAGGAAAAGTGATTTAAATTATGTATAGAGACGCATAGTATTCAAAAATACTATCAAAAGAAATTAAATCTCAATGCAACAAAAAACAATGCAACATATTCACTTTTCGGGTGAAAAAAGTATTCGTACAAAACAATAAATCCGCATTATTTTAATTTAATACTTGGTTGAATACCCTTTATTCAGCTCAACAGATACCAGTCTATTTCTATACGTCTCGACCAATGATTTGCAGATGCTGACTGGTATCCTGTAAGCTTACAGATACAGAAGAAATGCTACATGGCTGCTGATATAAGCTTGCAGTGGACAAGGTCGTTATTAATGCTCAGTGGCATGTCCATGCAAACAGTAATATCACATTAATAATAGGGTAATTAATGATTATGGTAATATCATATCAATAAAGGAAAAACAAGTAAAAATCACAGAAAATGTCATTTATTTTACATCTACATCACCGTAAAATGGGGTAACTTAGACCACTTTTTTTATTATAAATGATGCCATTTTTTTACTAGCTAAATTAAACTTGAATTGAAACATGCAAAATACAGGTCTATACTCTAGCTTCACTCACCATAAATTGCTGGCTCCTGCCTCTCATAGTCTTTATGTAATTTCAAAAAAAGTGATGGTCTTTGTTACCCCAGCTCTTGGGGTAACTTAGACCGGGAGGTAAAATCAATTATATTTTTTGGTAAAATAACTCCAAATAACTCCAAGCCTCAGTATTAGGCCTTTAATGCCCATTGACAAAATTTTTCTATGTCAAATAGTTTTTGAGTTGTGGGGGTTTTTGTTAAAAAAACGAAAAGTGGTCTAAGTTACCCTGCCAGTCTAAGTTTCCCCATTTTACGGCATCTAAAATGAAAGAGGAGGACTTCAGAGTACTGTTAGTAATAGATGAGTACACTCTGCATGCTTCAAATGTTTGAAATTGAGTTTTATTTCAAGTGTGCGTTTTTACCCCATTTCAAGATTAATTCAGGAGCCTTTTATATTGTGTCTAGCGCCTTACGAATAGCATATGGATTTTTTTTAAGATGCCATTCGATAGCCCTTGCAAAGAGCTATAAAATGAGCCTAAACTTGTTTCTGAAATATTTCATGGTAAGAAGTTATTAACAAAAAATGCTCAAAACCGTCCCTTTTTACCCCGTTTGACGGTAGAGAATTCGTCTAATGGGAATCTTCCATCTCTAACTCCAGTGCCTCACAATCAAGATTCATACCTTTTTATATGCAGCAGATAAAAATGATCTAATCTGTATCCTATATGGATTGGTTAACAATACCCTAAATCATAGGTTCAAGTAATCAATTGATTCTGATCTGAGTGATAGTTTTTTAGCGCATTTTCTCATTTATGGAAAAAATGCACTATTGTGCTTGCTATGTCTGTCCGTCCATCTGTCCGTGACCTCAAGTTTTTATCGACGAGAAAATGCGCGCTCTGTCACTCACTGCAGTGAGTACTGAGTTATATTTTTTTACAAATTGGTTTGAGGTTGGTATTGCGGTCAAGAGAGAGATATTAATGGTCTTCATAGTTGATCAGGGTGCAAAATGTCAGCCAGTGTCTGAATCTGAAGTTCTTTGGCAATACAGCTGCAGACATTACTATTTATGTATATATTACCTTAGGAAATCTGGCAGCTCATTTGTCTCTTTTTGTATGTTCTTGGCAAAAAAATTTGTGGCCAAGATTATCCTGGGAAACAATCTGGTTTCTAACTTGAGTTATTTGTTCCATGTTAACAGACTCAGCACCATGCCTTCTGATGCCAAAAAGAAGAGGGAGCAGAAAAAGAAAGCAGCTTCCAAACCTCAGGCAAAACCAGCACCCAAGAAGGTTTGTGATCTCATAAAACCTTGTACTGCAAATTTTCTTGAAATTAATAATGACAAAACTCGAATTCTTGAGTTTCTGGTTACTATTTCCAATATAATTATTGTTCATTGAACAGATATTGATAGTCTTGCAATGCGGTATATGGTCAATGAGCTCTTACTGACCTGGGAATTAATTTTTTGTTGGTCTTCATGGTATTGCCATTGCTCTGAGAAGTTTTTTGGGGTGTGATGCATTCCATTACAAGTTTTATGTTAAGGTATTTAGACCCAATACATCTAAAGTGTCATGTTCAGGTATTTAGACTTAATAAATTTAGAGTTTTATGTTGAGGTAATTTACATGCAATTAATTTAGAGTTTTATATTGAGGTATTGAGACTCAATAAATCAAGAGTTTCATGTTGATATTTTTTGACTCTATAAATTTAGTTTTATGTTTAGGTATTTAGATGCAATTAATCAAGAGTTTGTTGTTGAGGTAATGAGACTTGATAAATTTAGAGTTTCATTTGGAAATATTTAGCGATAAATTAAGAGTTTTTTTTCAAAGTATTTAGACTAAATAAATATGTGTATTTCTATATCCATTTTCACAAGGCACAAGATTGGTGAACGCACTCTACCACTCACAATTCAGAATACTACCTATTAGTAATTCTTTTGATACTTATATTCTAAACTTGCCTAACTTCCAAAGCCTGATGGTGAAGAAGCAGCTTCTCAAGAACCCAAAGCAGCAACCAATGGCACTGCAACAAATGGCACGACCCAGCTCAGTGAAGAAGGTAAGACTTATGTTTTATTTTATTGTTAGATTTGGTTTTGTTTGTCCTCCAATACATAATGTCTACATTTACTATCAATCTTACAAATAATTTCTCAATCTGATTGGTTTGCGTACTTTCTATTAGTTCATTCTATTAAATAATTTAATTGATAGATTAATATCTTTTAATATCAAGGGGGACTTCTGACATGTGTCTGTGCGCGTCAAAAGTCCTATGGGATTTCGCGTTCCTAGGGGGATTGTTCCTGAGCGCCCCTCCGCTGAGCTCGCGGTGTCTGACTGCGTGTCTCAGTTGTGGGGTTAAGTTATTATGTAGGTAGGATTCCTTACATTTCTCTTCTCTGTCTCTCTCGTGCGGGCGGCCGACGTCCCGTGTAAGTGACCTCTTGTTCGAGTGTCTTAGTTTCTGTTGCTTTTCACCTGTCCCTCCTTGTCACTTCGTCTCTTTGAGATGCTAACACTGCTTCTTTCGAGCCAGCTTCAGCGGGCTGGACAATTGAGACCTTCTGCCCCTTGTGGGTGATGAATAATTGAGACCTTCCACCTCTATGGTGATGTTCATCTTGACTTTCGGTGCGAGATAGCTAAATAGCTGAAGCGCTAGTAAACATTTGGCCACTAAACTAACTAACTTGGGTTGATATGGTCTGCCTACCTCTTTAAGCTTTTTCCTCAGCTTTGCAAACCCTTAAGGGGGAGCTATATCTTAAAATTTTCGGATTTGGCTTTTCTGGTATTTAGTATCATCTTCAAGCTGACATTCTGCCCTATCCAACGATACCACTGTGATCCCTATACGTGAATTTATGCATTCATGACGGCTCTTTAAAGGGCTTCCTTTAAAGGGTGGGCGAGTTCCTTCACTAATTAGATACAAGCTAACTAACTGCTGAGCATTTTAAATATAGTGTCTGATTGAATTGCGCTTTAGTTACTCGTTTAGTCTCATCTTAAAGCTGACATTCTGAGCTATTCAACGGTACCACTGCCGTATGTGTACGTCAACATTAGCGTACACGACTGCTCTTTAAAGGGGGGCAGGGGGGGGGTTCCTTCAGTAATTAGATGGGGCAAAATTCGCTGGCCAGCACTAGATATATAGTGTTTTCTGGCATCAAGGCTTAGTTACCCGCCTCGCTTCGTACGGAGAAGTGTACTGCAAGTCGCTGCTATCATCCTTGAGTGGAAGCAAGCTACAGAAGCCTGTAGTTTGGTATACATGCTACATTGAGTGCCTATTTCGATACGAGCGGGACTTTGTCGCGCTCTCCTGAAAAGTTTAACTTATTGTCACGGAAAAGCCTACTCCTCCTAGGGTTTTGAAGCTACAGCGATGAGACATATACCATTTGATTCGTAAAGACCATGCCTATTGAGTAACGAAGCTTTTTTTTAGATTTGTGCATAGTTTGGTTTCAAAATGGGGGGAAGGGGGGGGGGAAATCTGAAGAAAATGAAAAAAATGGAAAAATGCGTGTAAAAAAAACTAAGGCATAAATAAAAAATCGGGCTTCGTTGATCAATTTGTATGGTCTTTACACATCGAATGATAAGCATCTCAATATTGTAGCTTGAAAACCCTAGTAGGAGTAGGATTTCTACAGGACCCCGTTTTTTGTCTGTTTTCTATGAATTTCACGTTTTCTATAAATTTTTTCCGAAAAAATCACACGAACAAAATGTGATTCTTTTGCAGTTTTACATATTTGTGTGAAGTCTCAGAAAGATCCGTCCATAAACAAAAAAGTTTTTCTGGAGGGTATACCTTCCCCTAATTAAGGTGTCATGAAATCATTGCATTACTTTGCTAGAGAAAGAATTATTTAAGTAAGTATATGGTGTGAAAATAGTTTCACTTAGCAGTCTCATTGCTGTTGCATAGATTATCATACAGTGATCAAATGGTTATAAATATCATTTTATGAGAAATTTGTGATGAATGAAGAGATGAAATGAATCATTTTACTAATGGAATTTAAGTTCCCTATTCATTATGAATGTTCATCATTTTGAAAATATCCTGATCTAAATACTTGGTAATTGGAATTACCCTCAGCACACAGAAGGTTAAACTACTACAATTTAAGAAATAATATGCAAATATTCATTCAACATATTCTCGGAATCTTTCATTTCCAGCACATTTATGTATCATAAGTATGTAGAATTAACATTTGTTGCATGCAGAGCTGCTATGTCTGAAGTTTGAAGAAGACATGAGGATGGCTGCTGAGGCTCGGTCAGCCACAGGTGTGCGTGCCATCCACCCTCGCGCCAGGGACGTCAAGATTGATGGCTTTTCCATCACTTATCACGGATGTGAGATGCTCAAGGATACCAAGCTTGAGCTCAGTTGTGGCAACAGGTAAACACTTTTCTGCAGATACAACTCTAATCTTCAAATAAATAAAAAATTAGAAAAGAGTAGCCTCATGTGACAACTATTTATCTAATGTGAAGGTTGCTTGAATTAGTAAGACTTTTAGTAAGATTTTAAACTCGACGAATTTAGTTTCATATGTTGGACACAAGTCACATGAAGAGGCTCAGAAACAAAGTGTTAGAACTGGAACATGATTCTATAACTAGATTATCATCTACATTTAATGAATTGAGTTTGTCTTCATTATAAATTTTGAAACTAAGGTATCCAGCTGACTGCTAGATATTCACTTGAAGGGCATATAGGTGGTGCATCCTGCTGTGCCCTCAATGGTGGGGCCAGGAGTTTATTTGCATCCAAAAAATATTCTTCTTTGCCAATTACTGTTGAAGAAACTTAATTTGTGTTTGTGCTCAATAGTATTTCAGCTTGTATGACGAAACTACAATACTCAAACATTTTACTGAGCAAATGTTGGATGCAGTATAGTCTTTGATGATTCCTTTATTTCATTTGAGTGCTAGTCCAGCAAAGATTAGTGAAATGTTTCACTAAATTTATGCTGAGCGAAGAATCAAAGTAATCGGTTGAATTGGAAAACCTAGCATATCTTGTGTGCACCCAATGTACTATTTCAATGTTTGTTTCAGGTACGGTTTGATAGGACCGAACGGGTGCGGCAAGTCAACCATGTTTGCAACAATAGCAGCTCGTGAGATTCCTCTACAGGACCACATTGACGTCTTCTACCTGACGAGGGAGATGCCGGCCTCAGACAAGACAGCCCTGCAGTGTGTCATGGAGGTCGATGCAGAACGCGTCAAACTCGAGGCTCTTGCTGAGGAACTTGCTGCTAATACTGACCAAGGTCTCGTGCAGTTTGATTGAGTGCTGTTCACTTAGCAATTTCAAGCTTCAACTTCTATCTTAAAGAATTTACATTTCCTGAGTTAAAGCCACTTTGAATTGATACTTACTGTTTGCGATGGCTTACAGCTCAAAATAGCTACTGATTTATCAAATAATATCAGTTAATCCAGCCATAATAAGAGTATATTTCAGATATTATAATAAATAACTTGCCTGAGTATAACACCTCTGGTCAGTGATCATCCAACATTACATGGCTTCTCATTCCAATACTATTATGAGCCTTGAATTTACAGGATAAAATTTGTAGTGCTTCTTGTTGGTGCCAAGTTACCCTTACTGTCTGTAAGGTTAACATTGACGTTGTGTTGCACGTCTGTCCATAGATTTAGTACTCTTTTTCGGCATTACCTATTTAAACGACTTACTATTCATTAAAGCAGAGGTTCCCAAACTTTTTCAGGCTGGCGCCCCCCTTGGCTCCCCAGTGAATCTCTAGCGCCCCCCCTCGTTAGAGGGGGGGCGCTTTCTTGATATTTAGTACGCTGCAATTTTGAAAGAGAAAGGTTAAATACAGATCTTTCCGGAGGCCCCCAAAGATCTTTCCACGCCACCAGGGGGGCGATATCGCCCACTTTGGGAACCACTGCATTAAAGTATGATGATTTGTTTCAATTTCTAGTAAAATATTTCGATAATAATTTCAATTCTGTCTCACTTATATCCATTTAAATTGCTTGTCATGAGCAGAATCACAAGACCAGCTCATGGATGTGTACGAGCGTCTGGACGAGCTGGACGCCAGCACAGCTGAAGCAAAGGCCGCTCACATCTTGCGGGGTCTTGGCTTTACTTATCAGATGCAACAAAAGCAAACAAAGGATTTTTCTGGAGGCTGGCGCATGCGCATTGCCTTGGCTCGAGCTCTGTTCCTGAAGCCTCATCTCCTTCTCCTTGACGAGCCCACTAACCACCTTGACTTGGACGCCTGCGTCTGGCTTGAAGAAGAACTCAAAAGCTACCACATGATTCTGGTCATCATCTCCCATTCTCAGGTTTGTTCCTGCTGCTTCAACGCCTATGAGACAACGTCTAGCTAGCAATGTTTGTGTTATTTGTTCTTTCTTGATGTTTGTTTTCATTTATATCCATCTCTACTTTTATTAATGCGTTTTGGTTGAAGTAGTTTATGCATGAGAAAGTATGTGCTTCCCAAATGAAGTCGAGAAAAACTCGTTCACTTGAAATTTCTTAGGTGGTCTTAATTGACAGAGGTAGTCTCTCGTTAATAAAATATAGACTTGATAAACAGACAACCATAGCAAATCTGGGCTCCTGATGTATTGTTATACTATTTTTTATTTACAGTTCCAATAAATTCTTATTATCTTGCAGGACTTCATGAATGGAGTGTGCAACAGGATTATTCATATGACAAAACAGAAGTTGGAATACTACACGGGTAACTACGACGCGTTTGTCAAGACACGTTCTGAGCTGCTGGAGAACCAAATGAAGCAGTACAACTGGGAACAGGACCAAATTGCCCACATGAAGGTGCATTTACTTTTAATTCTATGCTTCTAGATCATTCAATTGCTTTAATTTCGAATTCACTATATTTTCTTTTGAACCTTCAATGAAAATCTAAAAAAATATATTTTCTTCCCATTTTCTTAGCTCCCAAATTCTAACTACATTCTAAGGCCTAGATCGCAACAGTTAACGACGGGTTCTGTTATGTCGTTCCAGATATGTTCGTTAAGATGTTGAATTATTATTATTTTTTTTTCAGCTTAATTTGTAACGTCTTGCTCTGTCCACTAGTCAACTGAAACGAGTCTGGTAATTGACTCAAATGGAAGAATTAACAGTTCCCATACTTCTTGCAGATCTTAAATATGCAAAGCATGTTTGCGTTCCATTTCATTTTTTATCAATATGTTCAATTCATCAGTTTTGAAGTATTATGAAATTAGGCCGCTTGTGTTCTAAGCTACGCTTGTTTCTTGATCAGAACTACATTGCGCGCTTCGGTCACGGCTCGGCTAAGCTGGCGCGACAAGCGCAGTCCAAAGAGAAGACCCTGGCTAAGATGGTGGCTGGGGGGCTCACAGAGAAGGTTGTGGGAGACAAGACTTTGTCTTTCTATTTCTTCAGTTGCGGGAAAATCCCTCCTCCGGTAAGGGTTGGCTATTGGATCTCAAAAGCAAATGCCGCGTTGCACTGTACCATGTACATTACAGCGAACAATAACTCAGTAGTAGATTAAGTTATGAACTTATTTTCAGTGAAATAAAATTTGCTATACCAACTTTTGGCTGCACCTCATGAACCCAAGACAATGCACACCAGCTTGACAAAGGTGCGGATATAAAGTCAAGATTTTGTTTTTGTATGTCTCATCATTATCAGTGCATTTGTGCTATCTTTATTGCCGAGAAAATAATATAATATTGTCATTCTGAAGCATTGTTGGCTGTTATTGCTCATATCGTCAGGGAAGGCAATAAATGCAGAACTTTACAACCACGCACAGGTGATCATGGTTCAGAACGTGAGTTTCCGATACTCGGAGAATACTCCGTGGATTTACCGTAACCTTGAATTTGGTATTGACCTGGACACGCGGCTCGCTCTCGTGGGCCCCAATGGAGCTGGTAAATCAACGCTATTGAAGCTGCTTTATGGCGACCTCACGCCTACCACGGGCATGATCAGGAAAAATTCCCACCTGAAAATAGCGAGGTAAGTTGGACACAAGCTAGCTTCAATTACACCTTAATTTCTTCCATAACTAATAAGTTTTTTTCTTAAAGTTAAGATTGAACGGTGTAGAAAATGTTGATTGCCTTATTAGGTTTCATGGCAATATTTCACCTTTCCATGTGTCATCAAAGTATTGAAGTCGACATGTTAATCTGAATGCCATCTGATACCACTTCATTGCATGTTGAAATCTTTTACTCAACATTAACAAGGTTACTTATATGATTCGTTTGCTGTCGTTTTCAGGTACCACCAGCACTTACACGAGCTGCTTGACTTGGACCTCTCACCAGTCGAGTACATGATGAAACAATTCCCGGAGCTCAAGGAGAGAGACGAGGTGAGTCCCAAGATCCTTGCTTCAAAATACTACACAACCAGACATGAATCTTTACAGTTGATTTATTTAGTCCAATGAATCTACTAAGTAGGTTCATTCATTTCACACAGTGCAATAAATTGGTGGTATTCAATGCAATTGGGCGTGTAATATACGAGTTTTCATATATCAGCCGAGTCATGGGGTTTTTACAATGTTTGCTTTTTGTTGGCTGCTTTCTTGACTGCCCATTTTTTTTTTCTTTAGGTGCATAACGCTGTCTTGTAGGCCCAATATCAATTTTTGAGATATGCTCTGAACGGCGAATTTACATACTTTACTTGGTAAGTTCTTTATGCCCACAGCGTCTTTGACTGAGCTGCGCCACCTTAAGGAATTTTTTTCTAGATTCGTTTATTTGATTTTCATTGCAGGTGCGGAAAATTGTTGGCCGGTACGGGCTGACTGGCAAGATGCAGGTGTCACCCATCCGTCAGCTCTCAGACGGCCAGCGGTGTCGTGTGGTCTTCGCATGGCTGGCTCAGCAGGTCAGTTGAAGGCTCTTCGCGTCTAGTATACATTGAGCTCATAGTCGCTAAGTCAAATTTTTTGTCAATGGTAATGGCTTTTATATTTTTCATTTCTATTTTCTTTCAATATAGCCTGTAGAATGTGTACTTTTCAATGTGCTTTTGGAATGAATGCCATGCCTGTCTTTTGAAAAATAGTGTAGCTTTTAATTTCTGTTAATAATTACTAGCAGATTCTTCAGACAAAATCTTATCACATTTCGTAAATATACATTTGGAACCTGCTGCAATAAATCTTAACTTTTTGCGTGTGATTGGTTCATTTGGAATGATGCAAGTGTCAGCTGAAAGCACGACTACAGTATATTTTGTTATCAAAGTCAACTTCAGAGGTGTTTGCGTTTGCAAAAATTTTTTCACTGTTAATAATCGATCACATTACAAGACAAAGTCAATCGTGAGTTCGATTCAGCATTAAGAGATTTTATGCATTTCTAGTAAGCCAAAGCAGTTCCTTGTACGTTGGTGACAAGTTGAAAGTTTCTGTGCATATCAGCCTTTGCTGAATTCTAATTCTTACTGAAAAATAGTGTTGATATAAAAGTCAATTTCTATCAGCATGCACTTTATTTGTTTATTAGTGGAAATAGCATGATCACTATATTATTTGAAAATACTTGTTATTAATGCAATGAAATAAATGAGATAGGAGTGTTTTAACGAATGACTTACGAGCTAAAATCAATAAACGAGTCTCTTTGTTGAGCAGGTCCCTCACTTGCTACTACTTGACGAACCTACCAATCACTTGGACATCGAGACCATCGACTCGTTGGCGGACGCCATCAGCGACTTCGAGGGCGGCATGGTCCTCGTCTCCCACGACTTCAGACTCATCGATAGGGTGAGACAAGCTCCCGTGTTGATTATGAGCGAGTTGAACCCGTTGTCTACGGCTAAATTAAACGTTGGTAATGATAAACATATCGCAAGGATCCCTAACTACGGTTGGTCTGTAGACTCAGAGCTAAATATAATTCGTTAATTATTCATCAGCGATTGATTTCTAATTTCATTGGCTACAAAAGAATGCTTGTCCTTTGAGCAATACTGTTTGATTTACTCCTGTTCGGATGCTTTTTAGAGCATTTTATCATTTATGGAAAAAATGTACTATTGTGCACGCCACGTCCGTCTGTCCGTCCGTGACTTCACATTTTCCTCGACAAGAAAATGCGCTCTCTGTACCATTCACTGCAGTGAGTACTGACTTACATTTTTTGGATCATGCGTATGACAAAAGTTTTTTTCTTTAACCCATGGCATTGAGTAAGATCCCCATTCTGCAGAGAAAAATCTATTGTTTTAGAAATTGTTGATAGGATATGGAAGTCTTATATGACGACATGAGAGGGAAGAAATCTGATGTCGTACTTTTAATACTTCTCTTTGTTTTGCAGGTTGCTGAAGAAATTTGGATTTGTGAGGACGAGAAAGTGACGAAGTGGACAGGCACCATCGACAAATATAAGGATATGCTTAAAGAGAAAGTTTTGAGCGACGTTAACAGAAAAACGACCACCAAATGATCTTGTTAACTATAGCCCCTTGATTCTAATACTTGTCTGTGCATTCATGTCCCTAGTTTGTTAAAGAGAGCGAACAAGATGTAATTGGACCTATTTTAAGGTCCGAGTATGTGTCTGCTTATTAGGGCTTCTTCGTATAACTTCCTGTAACCATGAACGTGCTTGTTTAGTATCGATTTTCTATGTTTTAATTGATTTAGGCACGCTGAAATGTTACGTGTGTACATAATGCATGTAATGATGTTGATATGTGACATGGCACAAGCTTTAACGATTGTGTTCTCAATTTGTCGCCGCCTTGCGTGCAAGGCGACCTATGATTTTAGAACTGCTATTGAAGTATTGCATAGCTAATTTCTTTGTCAAGCATCCATAATATACCAAATCGACAGGTATAGAACAATACCCTACTTCTGAAGTTCAATAACACTAACACTTCTCAATTTCAATGTTATTTTCAATCTGAATCAATCTCTTATTGTGTATGAACCAGTATTCGCGTATGTGTGGCGTGCATCGGTTGTCCTATTTATTTTGCATGTAGGAGAAAACAAATGCATAACTACGGTACGGAATCTATGCCGAAATTTCGAAGTTTATTTGTAATCACGGGTATATTAGGGGCCCCCGGGGGGATGTAGTTGAGTACTAAATGAATAATTCACTAACGCGTTTGCAACGAGAGCCTAAATTTCTGTTCGTTGTTACGGTCACCTCATGCTCCTATAAGGAGAATAATGTTATAACTGCAGGGTTCTAGTGTCACTTTTTAGCATTTCTCGCGTGGACGTGAAACATTCGGTATAATAAATCCTTTCGCACAGCAATAACCGTTCACGTTGTTTGAATACCTAAATACCTGTTGATGGTTTAGTATATTTTTCATCTCTAGGCAATGAACAAAATCTGTTTTGCTTTATAGTGCAACCAAAGAGGTCGTAAACCGTTTTGAACCCCACAAGCCAGCAGAGTACTGAATATTAACAAGCTCTTCAAGCTGTTACTGTGAATGAAAACAAATAATTACGGCACTCGGGAGCGTAAGGTCATCAGACGGCATCAGTCTACCGATATACTGGGTCCGCCATATTTATGGCAACGCATGTTTTTTTATGTTATTTCTTAATGAAACAAACAGTTGCATTGTTTTTTTTATTGGATGAGCTAGTAACCAAGAATTACCTAAACAATTCCCAGACCTATTTACTCAATATGACCACCCCTATTTTTAATGACGGCCTCCAATCTACGCAGGAAAGCTTCACAGGAGACACGCAGCATTTCTTGAGGGATCAAGTCCCATTCTCGTGTCAATTTAAACTTCAAACTATCCAAAGAACCAAGAGGTGTTCTGCAGACCCTACTCTCTAAAATAGCCCACACAGAAAAGTCGAGAGGATTAAATCAGGGCTTCTTGAGGGTCATTCATTTTTGCTAATGAACGCTGGGATGTGACCCTGAATCCAGTTTTGGGTCATAATTGAGCCACGTGATTGGGCAGAGTCTTGTTGAAAACTCCATGGTGAGCCGTTGAAGTGTTTACGGGCCTAAGGTAACAACGCAGCTTCCAAAATGTCCGAAATGTATCGCTGACTGTTCAACTTTACTCCCGATGGGACAAAAACGAGTGGGGACCTCCCAGTGGCGGTTACCGCGGCCCTAACCATCACGGACATGGGATTTTGACGTCGTATTGCTGTTCTGGTTGCCACAGATCCATCCCGACTCCAAACTCTGTCATTTTGACGGTTAACGCTTTGTTCAATGTCAAATTTTCTCTCGTCACTGAACACCAAGTTGCGCAGCGTGCCATCCTCATTGAGGTCCAGAATGTAATGGCATATTTGGAGCCTCATTAGTTCATGAGTCTGTTAGTTCATGCCTGGTTTGCATCTTGTAAGGGGAGGTTTTTTCGAGGTAATCTGTGAGGACTCTACGCATTGATGTCTGACTGACTCCTGCTTCTGCAGCTGAGCGACGAGGGTTTCTCAACTTCTCCCTCGTGTTTTTGACCAATTGTTTTGGTCGGACACTTCGTTTCCTTCCTTGACCAGGTCGATTGCATGTATCACCAGTTTCCTTGAGTTTTTTACCGCCTTCCACACAATTTCACGACGAATTTGGAGCTTTTTTTGCAATAACTGAATTACTCTCACCCTTTTCATGAAGGGTTACAATTGCATCAATCTATCTACTGGCATAATAGTAAATTTAGACACCTTAGACTTCTGCAATATAAAATAGATTAATTAATAGATGATACTAAGCTTCATTATAAAAGAAAAGTCCCCTAGAAACCAATTTATTTCCTATAGCAAACATCCGTTGCCATAGATAATACGGACCCTGTAGAACCCTACCGTCAATACCATTGGACCCCACTCAGTAGTTACTGCATTTCACTCGCCGGTCGTTGATAGAAAACTTATGATGCTGCGCAGAACTACGATTTGGTTCGATTACCACATAATATATCCGTTTAGGTCGTGCTAGAAACTTATCATTCAATTTTATTCAATTTTACTGATGTGGCGACATGCCACATCAGGCCTACACTCCAGCGCCGAGATCACTATGTTATAATGGATAGTTTCTCTTAATGCCAGGGACGTAAGTGCGGTAGTGACATTGACGGTGGTGCAACTTGGGTGTTCTACCGTTTTCAGACTCACTTGATCACGTATGCTATTCAGCTCAAACCCAACACTCGGCACGTTCGTATCCTGGTTGCAACACGGTAATAACAACCTTTAACGTTATTATTTATTTACTCTTAGCCTGCCTTAAACTGGTTCCTTCGCCCTGGAAGGCATCGAATCCGCTGCCGTCTGTGTCCGTCTTGTCGCTCGGTGTTGACGATCGCGGGGGAGGGCGTCTCCAGAATTTGATTGTCCCCGCCTCGTAATTATAGTCTGGCACCCCGCGCTTCAGCTCCACCTGCGTACACGGTTAACTTCAATATAAAATATAAGCAATAGACAACCAACATTTTCCATCAGCAATTACATATTAACGATAGTTTAATACGCCAGAAGAGCCGTGGTGCAGTTAATTATTGTAGAGGGTCGCCGAATGGTTAAGATCAGTAACATTAGAGCCGCGAGTAAGAGGTTCTTAACTCGCGACTAGTGATTATTCTGGTCTACATCAGCAAGATGGCCGAGCGGTTAAGAATCGGCGACAAGTCAACATGGTCTAATCAGTGCTGACACCACCATACTACACAATAGCACATTATACATCATTATTTAGCCAACCTAAAATAATATTACCCAGATTTATCGGTCATTTATGACCGATATCTATCTATGGACGCGGGAATTGAAGTGATAAACATGCTCACGTTTTGGATGAGCTCCTTGAGAGGCGTCTGGAGGTTCTTCTTCTTGCCGTCCAGCCTGCAGCCGGAGCCCTGGAAGGCCAGGTAGCCCTCACTGCCTGCAGCGGCCACCGCTGCCGCGGTCAGAACCTCCTGCTCTTCCTCTTCCGACTGAAGCATGAAGAAGTCTATATTAATAACGTCACTCGTACTACAACTCACAGCACTGATCCAAATGGCAATTCAGCACTGATCCAAATGGCAACTCACCGCACTGATCCAAATGGCAACTCACAGCACTCTGATCCAAATGGCAACTCACAGCACTGATCCAAATGGCAACTCAGCACTGATCCAAATGGCAACTCACAGCACTCTGATGCAAATGGCAACTCACAGCACTCTGATGCAAATGGCAACTCACAGCACTCTGATCCAAATGGCAACTCACAGCACTGATCCATATGACAACTCACAGCACTGATCCATATGACAACTCACAGCACTGATCCATATAACTCACAGCACTGATCCATATAACTCACAGCACTGATGGCGCCGGAGCTGGCAGCATTAGGGCGCTGTGGCTCCTGGTAGCCGACAGGGGCGGCGAACTCTACGTTCATGTCGCACTCGATGATGCTGACAGCGTTGCCGGGCCGCACCTCCAGCACGCGCATTTCATAGATGCGGTCGTTGTAGTTTATGGCGATCACGTCGTCCGTGGTGAGACATGCGAAGTTCCTGATGCGAAATACATGCCAACAATATTGATGCGAGTTGAATATCGATATAAAATTATATTGATGTGAATAATTGTTTACATAAATTACCATTAATGTGGATGGACATTGGTGTGAATTCACATTGATTTAATATACATATTAAAGTGAACTAAAATAGATGCACTTTCAATACTACCGTAATGTGGAATAATACTGATGTAAATTTATATATATATATATATATATATGTATATACGTTGATTTAACATTTTACACATTGCTTCATGAGAAATTTGATGAAGATTGCCTTAAAATGCTTGTAATATAAATACAAATAAATTAATGGTGATCTAATTTCAATTAATACAAATTCTATCAATTTTACAGAAATGAAATTTTAAATAGTCATTTAAGAAAAAGGTTGCAGAAGAAAAACCAGTTGAGATTGAAGCAGGACCACTCACCTGAGAGCATTTTCAAGTACAGCCTTAGGATTAGTGATGTCAAGGAACTCAACATTCTGAGGTTCAAACTTGGAGAAAGTAGCAACTGGCACAGACACAGACTGAACCTGCACATTATCTCCCTCATCCAGAAGCAGGTTCCGCATCATCTGCTCAATGCATGATGCTAATTAGATTATTTTTGTTTCAATTTGATCAATTATTAGATAGACTGAATCAAACATCAAGTTTGATAAAATAAAGCAATGAGTTATTATTATCAAATTATTGTGTCACAATAATTTGTAGCCAATATCATATAAAACACAACTGTATACTAGTACTATGTTAGATTATAAAACTGATCGTGAAGCATGTCTTTGAAACATTTCCATTACAATGTGGTATATGTGAATTGTGAATATGTATTGTGAACACGGACTATTCCATCTCAAGGATAAATAAGTAGGGAAGAATTGATTTAGCAGGAATAATTTAAACAAAAGTATTAAATTTTTTTGAGTTTTAGTAATTGGAGTTTAAGGAGATATAGAATTTATGTTTGATCTAAAAATGTTTGATTGAAACTAGTAAATGTAAAGGAATTACACGATTGGTCACTTTGGTGTGTAGAGACTTCCTCTCAGATGGTACTAATTAGTTCTTTCTTCTGCAGGAATGTCTCCACACGAATCCAATATCAATACATAATCTTTGAACTTCACTAACTTCCCGTTGTCAAATCCAGAGAAATGTTTGCTACATATGAGGTTAAAAATATTTAGTACTCATGACCAACTCACCCAATATGGAATGTATATTTTTCCTTCATCAGCCACAAACTCGAGGACGCCACAGTGCGTTACTCTCTTGCTGCGGTGGTTAGTCAGTTTGAAGAGCATAGGGTACTCAACATTGAGCCGTGTTAGCTGCTCTAATGCTGATGGTGGCATAATGACTGCCCAGTAAATAGGTAGCAGTAAATTAAAAAATAGATGCAAGAGAATAGCATGAGAATATGGATACTGAACTGTTGCATTCAATTGAAAAATGATTCAGTGGAAAGAAACTTTGAAAATAAATTCAGGCATTTGTGAACAGAAATCTTCTTCTAATTGTAAGGGTTTAATTGATCAATTTGAGATTTGTATATTTAACAATAATAATATCAAATAAAATATGGACTCACTTTTGCCACCGTCTTCAACAGCCTGCTTGTCACTACTGGGGAACATGGACACGGAGTAACATCGGTAATTGGTGTCAAATGGTCGGGGGTTCAGCCCCTCACCAAAGAGATTCAAGGAAAACTGTTGATAAAAAGTTTCATACAGAATTCATGAAATTAGACAACAAATAAGAATAAAATTTGAGATGAAAAATGCAGGCTTGGATATAGCAAGTGCAGAAATGTCTCCAACAGAATTTTTACATCAATACTAATATATGAATTTTTATTAGTATATTATTAGTAATTTTATATTTTATACAAGCTATTAATTTAATGGCCTTTTCATGTACATCAGAGTGAATGATACAAAATTATATTAAGCATGTGACTCATGCAAGAACAAGAAAAAAAAAACATAGAATTTTGAATAGAAATTTTATGCATGGAAGGTTAATTTATCATTTAATGATTAGCACAATGCTAATACTGTGAAAATATTGACATTTTTGGTTCTACAACTACTGTCAATGACACACAAGTCATCTTGTACCATCAAACGGGGTAAAAGGGATAGGTGGGGTAATAAGGGACAGTCATTTTGTAGAAATGTTGTAGCAGTTAAACTAAACAAAATATTGCAAAACTAAAAATAGTGGTGAAAAGTTCAAAATTTTTACTATCTATGCAGCATAAAGCAAGTTGAGAAATCATACATTTATTACCTCTAAAAAATCCCTGAAAAAAGTGTGAAAAGTGAGATTTTGGGAAAGTACCTCTGCTAAGGTCTGTAGCAGAAAAAAATATTTGTCCTATTGAAAAATTTTACTTACATAAAAGTTGCACACTAGTGTTGGCTTAAAAACATGATTGACAGAATTTGCACATCTCACTCAAAGAAAAAATGGTGGCCATTTCCGCAAGACGGGGTAATAAGGGACACCCCCCCAGGGTAATAAGGGATACCATTAAAATTACATTTGCAGTAGAACCTTGGTTAGCAAAGGCTCCAGTTAATGAAAAAATCAATTAACATCAAAGAATTTTTATTACATTTACCTCGCTCAGTGAAAAAAAATGTCACTTTATAAAAAATTACTGCATCAGTCATCACAAAATTGTGCATAGAATGTCACAGATAGAATTGAGCACTGGGCAACAAAGAATGAAAAGTAATTAACCTAAAGTATGATTTATTTCTCCGGAAAATATGTTGGTTGTCACTAAAATATTCCTTCCTGTTTCAGGTGTTTTTTACAATCTTTTTTGTTATAGTGAACCATGGTGCAGAGGGTGGATGCAGCGTCGCCAATATATGGGTTTTTAAGCCCTAAGCGTCGCCGGGTAATTTTAAGATGCATTGCCAGGTAATTTTTAATGAAAAGCCATTTACGCTGAGTAATGAAAAACTATTTACAAGCCACGAACTTATTTACAAGGTTGCATGCACGTGTTACCCCAAATAACTAATTTTACCTAAAAACAGTCTGATTGTACAGCAAGAGTCAACTGAACATGTGATAATGCAGTCTGACCACTCTAATGTGACCGCAACTACGTAATCGTGAACTTGTTGTTTACATTTTTTTGGTGGGAACTCATCGCAACTGATTTCCAGACAAGCTTCACTGCATTTTGATCAATCCAACATACCGGAAACCTTACTTTTTTAAAATAGTTGGCCAAAGACTTCATTTTGATCAATCCAACATACCGGAAACCTTACTTTTTTTAAAATAGTTGGCCAAAGACTGACAAATATATTAAATGATAGAATTTCAATCTAAATGTGTCGGCAAGATCTTCTGAAGCCTGAAGGCATAAATTTTGCTACTGAAGCGAGTGAAGCGTCGCCAAATATCTTGCAATATTCATCCACTCTCTGCACAGTGGATAGTGAAATCACTCGACTTGATTAAAATTGTGCGAAATTACAAACCATTCTGTAAGCTTACAGATACAGAAGAAATGCTACATGGCTGCTGATATAAAGCTTGCAGTGGACAAGGTCATTGTCAATGCTCAATCGCATGTCCATTGATAAAGTAATATCACATTAATAACACAGTAATGTATGGATAAGGTAATATTATATCAATGAAGAAAAACCAGGTAAAAATCACAGAAAATTTAATTTATTCAACATTTACATCATCTACAAAGGAAGAGGAGGACTTCAGAGTACTGTTAGTAATATATTAGTACACTCTGCATGCTTCAAATGTTCAAAATTGAGTTTTATTTCAAGTGTCCCTTTTTACCCCATTTCCAGATTAATTCAGGAGCCTTTTATATTGCGTCTAGCACCTTACAAATAGCATATGGAATTTTTTTGGAGATGCCATACGATAGCCCTTGCAAAGACATTTAAAATGAGCCCAAACTTGTTTATGAAATATTTCATGGTAAGAAGTTTTTAATAAAAAATGCTCAAAACCGTCCCTTTTTACCCTGTTTGACGGTGCAGTCTTAGCAGTTACTGTACTCAACTCACAAGTCATCAATAAGACTATGCAATACTAGTTAGAAAATAAACTTATGTTGCAGGGTTCAATTTATACATAAGAACTTAAAAGTTGTTACGATTGTACTAGAAAAGATTAATTCTGTTTAGCTTACGAAAAAAAAAGATCATTTCTACCATGACATGATAATCTATGGAAGATTGGCAACAGAAGCAGAAGCCACCTGTGAAATGGACAAAAACGCCTGCGAATCTGGCCAATTTTGCCCATTCCATTGGCCTTTCCCAATTTATTTTGTAAAAAGTGAGAAAAATAACTTCTTTTCACGAGCAATTTTACAAAATTTTTCGTGAAACTATAATTTTTACCCCTGATTTTAGTTTAGGCAGCTTCTGCCCAATATTCCAAATTGGCTAAATGCTATGGCAAATTGAGTGGCATTGACAGTAGACTGTCAATAGTCATATTAGTAGGTAGCTGCATAAGAGATGCAATAAACAAAATAAGGCCACTGACAGCCCAACAGTATTGAGAAATTTCCATAAATAATGTCAAGAGGTGAAAAAGGACTCATTAGGTATATCATCATTTACATTTAAAGCATAGAAGCAACAATAAGATGCAGCTCAAGACTTACCATGTTTATGTTTCAGTTGTTTATAAGGTATTGCTGGACAAAAAAAAAATGTATTTATAATACTGTAATCGATTTTTGCTGAAGAATTGATTAGATAGGTAAATATGTTAAATCTGCAAGAGAAAATCACCTATATAATAGGTAAATTTAAATAATTTTACAAAATAAATGGTTACCATATTATTGACAATCACACACACATGACAATTACACATTCTTTATTATTGTCTTGTATTGAAAATATCTTTTAGAGCTGCAACCAGTCTACCAGAGCATTCCAAAATCCAACCAATTTTGGCACTGCAAGATTCTTCGCTTGCTAGATAAATATCTCCTGTATAGTCCCATCTAATAATTTCAAATTATTAACTAAAATGCATCACTGTGCATGGTTCAGGGGTAAAGGTTCAGGTTGTTCAGAACTTCAGCAGTTCAGCCTAATGCCCATGAGCTAATTAATCCATTACAGACTTACAGTGATTCCACTAAGCACTGTGACTGACACAGTGACATTCACTGACTGAGTCAGACTGAACCCTGATGCCGGCATCACTGATGGTGAATCAGTTAGGTAGCTACTAGACACTAGTTATGACACCTAGTCAACGCAACTAAAATTTGTGGTGGTTGACATGTTCAGAGGCAACTAGCTGCAGCTGGTGCGTTGCAGGCGCCAGGCAGAGCAACTCGAGTTATTTTGAAGCAGTCTAGTGTGCCCAGTCGTCATATATATGTATTCATACATACAGACTACACTCTACAGAGCATATCGTTGCTCTCTCTTGCTCACTGTAGTGCGCACAGCTTTAGAGCTCTGGCTTGTCTCCACTGTGCACACCTTCTCTGAAGTTCTCTCTTCTTCTTTGGTTGCTGCTTAAGGGAGCTTTGGAGACAGGTCCATGTAGCCCCAAGACTGTACGAGTTGCAGGTATCTCAGAGCTGGCAGAGAAAATAAACAGCATGGCAGAGACACACAAATGGTGTCTCATAATATACAATCAAGCAAAGAGTCAAGTTTAAGTTCATGACATCATAAACTAGAGGTTGCTTTTACAATGGTGCAAGGGGAGAGAACATTAAATCAAAAAGGTGTTAGTTCCATAGAGAGTGCGTAAGAGTACTTCTTTAAGGTGAGCTGCTAGGTGTTTAGTACCTGGATACTACATGGTACACAGGTGATTACAATGACTTTAGTTTGTTAGTTGAGTGAAGGAAGGTAGAGAAAACCTCTACTATTGCACTTTGAGTCTCTATAGGGAAGGGACCTCCTCCAAGTAAGTTCTTAACAGTAAGATCTACATTGATTGCAGTAAGTGAGAGGGCAAGGCGGTTCCAGGCTAGTCTATGGAGCGGGCAGTAAATGAGCATATGCTCTATTGTTTCAGTATCAGCCCCACATGAGCAATGAGGACTGTCTAATAAGTGGAAGCGTGCAAGGTGTGCATTAACACCTGCATGTCCTAGACGTAATCTAGCAAGGGCTGTTTCTATGATCCTATCCCTGTTTGCTGCCCATGGCCACAGTCCTACCTCACTTCTCACCCTGGTGAGGAAAAGGCCCTTCCCAGTAGCTTGCACATTTCTGAGCCAGACCTGCTGCCAATAGTCCAGAACAGTATGGTGGAGAGATCTTACCATTTCTTCCATGTAGACTAGAGTAAGTGTATGATATCGGAGCTGGTGGGCTTCACTTGCTGCATGATCAGCAGCCTCGTTGCCAGCTATCCCACAATGACCAGGCACAAACTGGAGCTTTATGCTGTGTGAGAGTTGAGAGAATTTAATTTTTCCTGTGTTTTAAACACAAGAGGGGCAAAATTTTGTGGTTTCCTACTCGCGATCAATTGTAGAGAACTCAGGAAATCTGTAAAAACAACAAAATTCCCACTGTCTCTCAGGTTATTTATAGCCCAGTGCAGTGCCTCATGAATAGCAAATACCGTAGCTCAGATTCAAGCACCTGGACCTCAGGACGGAGCTTCCAGCTAAGGACCACCCCTCTGGCTGGAATCACAACAGCAGCCAAAGTTGAGGCCACAGGGTCCTGCACATGGGAGCCATCAGTGTATGCTAAAGTGAAGTCTACATATTTTGTCTGTAGGAGATCATTGTAAATTTGAATGGCGTTATTGGAGGAGGGAGGTTACTGGGGAAAGTTAAAAGTTTGTGAGGACACAGTCTTTGGTGTAGAACCAGGGTGGAAGGGGGGAGATAAGTGAATGCCTTCGTGGGAGAGGTACAGGGAGGTTCAGTTTTGTGAAAGTATTCCTAGCATTTTAAGTGAGAAAGGGAAGGGAGGCAGAATTGAGCGTGAGCATGGAGAGGGCTGAATGTTGTAGGCTGGTTGGAAGAGGTCTCTTATTATTGAGGGTACAGGGAGTTGAATAAGGCGAGCAAAGTGTTTGCACAGTATCTCCAGCCGATGTATGGATAGGGGGGGAACATGGGCTTAAACTTCCAAGGAGGGAGTTAGGGTTGTTTTACAGCAGCCTATAGCCAGGCAAAGGCAAGCATTTTGGATTACGCTCAATTTTGACAGGAGAGTAGGTGATGCACAGGCATAGAGAGGAGCAGCATAATCTAAGCGGCTGAGAACAAGAGTTTTGTACAGTTTGATTAGTAAAGTGCGGTCAGCACCCCAATTCCTGTGTGAGATGGATCGGAGTAGATTAATGATAGGAAGACATGAAGTTGTTAGGGATTCAACATGTGCACCCCATCGCAGTCTGGGAGCATCCAAGACACAACCAAGGTATTTATACTTATGAACTATCTCAATTGGTTGGCCATCAATACTTAAAGGCAGAGGAATAACATGTTTATTTGTGAAGAACATGCATTTAGTTTTGAGAGGATTTAGTTTTAAGCCCCATTGTTGGGACCAGTTATAGAAAGATGCAAGTTGTGTTTGGAGTCGAGCTGTAGCTTGGGCAATGTCAGTATCAGAAGAGTAGAAGGCTACATCGTCTGCATACTCAGCACAGTGTACACCTGGGACTGAAGGAATGTCCGTCATTACTACATTGAAGAGTAATGGAGAAAGGATGGCTCCCTGCGGAACACCACTCTTAATCCTGTGCAGCGAGGAATATTCTCCTTCAAAGAATACTTTAAAAGATCTGTCAGACAGAGTTTCTCAGCCAGCACAGGATCCTGCCCTGTACCCCACACCTGCTCAGCTTATATAAGAGGCCATTATGCCAGACTGTGTCAAATGCGTTACTGAAATCACAAAAGACAACAGCAAGCACGGATTTGGTCCTGAGGCTATCTCGGATGGCTGTGTCTAATCGGGTCACCTGGTCAATTGAAGCTAAGCGAGGTCTGAATCCCCCCTGGCTAGTTCTAAAAGCATTACTCTGTTCTAGAAAAAAGTGCAGACGTTGATTTACCAGTTGTTCCATTAGTTTGGCAACACAGGACAGCAAGGAAATTGGGCGGTATGAGTTAGTGGAGGTAAGGGCCTTGTTGGGTTTGGGAAATGGTATTATTAATGCTGTCTTCCACTCCCATGGAACTGTTCCAGAGGCAAAGCTCTCATTGAAAAGTCTCATTAGCCACATCTTATAGTCAGGAGGAAGGTTAGAAAGATGTTTGTTATGTACATTGTCTTGGCCAGGAGATGTGTTCTTGAGTGAAGTCAGGCAGGTTTCTAGTTCATACAGTGTGAAAGGGGCATTGAGGGGAGAAAAAAGGTCAACACTTAAAGCCAATGCCAGAGGGAGTAGAATATGATTAGGATAAGGAGATGGAGTTGGAGAGGACCTGTTCATAGTGGTCAGCCAAGGCAGCCACCTTGGAAGCAGGATCTGAGAGAATTGAGTTGAGCATTAGGAAAGGTTGCGACTTGCATGTAAATGGAGTTTGCAGTTTCCTCATCTGGCCCCACAACTTGGCAATTGGGGTGTCAGAGGTTATGTTACTACAGAACTTCCTCCATGAGGCCTCCTTTGCTGCCCTGACTTCCCATTTGACTTGAGCCTGACAACAAGTTCTCCTGTGAAGGTTGGGATATGAGTAAAGCTTTTGCTGCTTTACTTGAGTGAACAGCATCAGCACATGCCTGGGACCACCAGACCTTGCTATATTTGGGCGTTACAGCTTCTTTGCTCTGAGGGAAGGCCTTGTTGCTAGCAGATATTATATTTTCTACAAAGTTCCTAGCGCTCTCTGCAAGATTCGAGGGAAGTTCATTATTAGCTGGAGGCAATGCGGAGTACCAAGCTGCCCAGGATCCTGCTTCAAACAGCCATGCAGGGCGGCGCCTGTGCTGGATGGAGGTAGGCTCAACTCCAATGGTGGTGAGGACAGAATAATGGTCACTGCCCATATCAGGTTCAGTGGAAATAAAAGCTACTGGCTGCAAATTGGTTGAAATTATGGTAAGGTCAATGGTGAAAAATGAGTTAAGGTAGGCATTGAAATATGTGGGCAAGTCTGGAGGAGTAAGGAGAGCCAGCATAGGATTTTGTAACAAGACATCCATCAAGTTCCTACCAGTGGTGTTGGGTGCCCTAGAGGGTTCCCACAAGGGGTGATGAGCATTAAAGTCTTCAACAATAATTGCTGAGGGCCCGAACTGTTGAAAATAGTGCTGCAATTCATTAAAGGTGACTGGTTGGTTTGGATTATATATGTTCATTACAGAGAGAGAACTGTTTTTCAGGAAAACCTTAATGCCCTGGACTTCCAGGGCACCAGCAGGAAAAGGTTGGAGAGGAATTTCAAGGAATGAGATGTCACTACGGATTAGTATGGCTAAACCTCCACCCCTCAGTCCACAATCTCTATGCTTAAAGACTGTTGAGTAATTTATAAAATGAGGTTCAGTGTTTTGGTTAAGCCAGGTTTTGCTCAGACAGGCAACATGAGGTTTGGAAGAGTACAGGTGGAGTTTAAAGTTGCTAAGTTTGTTCCTTAGGCTATGGCAGTTCCATTGTTGGATTTTTATTTCTTTTTGGAGAGGCATTTGGGGTTGTCTTCTTGTGCTGCTGAGCCTTTGTGTATTCCTCCCTGGTTCCTGCCTCCAGATACATGTGACTTGGCATCGTGAAATGCAGGGGGGTCAGACTTTATTGAAGCATTTTCCTGGTGCACAAAATGGCCTCCTATGATAGGAGAAGGCTGCACATTGGCTGTACTGCTATCCAAGGATGATGTCAGATCTGCACACCTAAGGCCAGAGCCAATGCCACGCTGTGTAGCTGTTTGCTTGGTAACCTTACTGCCAATAGTTGTGGTTCGCGGGGGTTTATTGGAATGTTTTGAATTTCTTAGCAAGTACTGGCCACCAATGACAGGTGAGCGCTCCAATTCAGAATCCATCATTTCAATATCACTATCAGCAGGTTCAGCTCTGCAAGAGGGAGCAGTTTGAAATTCAGAGGTTGGTTCAATAACTTTTTCCACCCTTTCTAGAGGCATAGGCAGGTTTGAAGCATTGAATGTTTCTTTGGCAATCCTTGTCACTGCCTCAACAATATCTATATTGGCAGTGTTGCCACAAAAGCACAGAACTTTCCAGAGCAGTTCAATTAATTTAGTAACAGAAATTTCCCCACATAGAGCAAAAGGAGGCTCATTGCCACCCAGAGTTTGTGTGGCAACTGACTGCATAGAGCCTAGAGGTCCCTTGGCCTCTCACTTGCATGGTTTTGTTATGTACATTATCCTTATTAGGATAAGGAGAGTGATTTAATAATTCTGGCTGGCTCTGTGCACTTTTAGAGGGATGAGTCCTATTGACAACTTTCACAGCATCTCGGTAGGAAATTTTCTGGACTGTCCGAGTCTGCTCAACATGGGTCTGGACTCTGGAACTTCATTTGCAAGCATCCACCATAATTGGCTGTATGGGGACCTCCACAATTACAGCACTTAGGGGCTAAGCTACCACCAACACTGGGGCATTCCTTGACATTGTGGGGACCGCTACATCCAACACAGCGAGCAGCATTTTTGCAATAAGTTGCACTGTGGCCAAAACGTTGGCACTTGTAACATTGCCATGGTCTACTAACAAAGGCATTGACCTTGAATTGCTGATATCCCAAGTGTATGTATGGTGGCAGAGTATTTGTAGCAAAATTTACCTTGAACATTGCTGTTTTAGCCTTTTCTTTGCCTTTGTAGATCCTCTCTGCAGTGGCTTTTGGGTAGCCAGCAGAACTTAGCTCAGAGGTCAGCTCAGCATCTGTAATGTCTTCACCAAATGGACCAATCACTCCAACAGATTGAGTCTGGTTGAGTGGGAGCCTGCACTTAACATTCCAAGAACCAATCTTGTTCACAGACAAGAGCTCAGGAACACAGGTTACACTTTACAGTACTTTTCAGTATGATGATAAGTAGGTTACGGGCAGTATTTTTCCTAATCTGAAATATGCCTGCTTTACCAAAAGGAGATGTGGCAACTTCACTGGCAAGGGCTTTGCTTAGTGCCAAATCATTAGAAAAAAATTTTGAGATTGGGCGTTCATCAGGTATTGGTTCAACAAGCACTACAGGTCTATCAGCATGAAGCATCGTGGCCATTTTGAATTGTGTTTGTAAAATTGTAAGTGAAGTCGGATCAATAGTTTGTGCAGATGTTTTATTGGTATCCTGGTGGACCTGGCCAGCAATCCAGCATTAGTGGCTGAATCAGGTCTTGGAACTGGAACACCTTCCAGGTTCCAGCATATGTTCCCCATCTTCACATGAGAGGAAACCCTCAAAATTAGCCACAGGCTCTTTCCTTTGTCTCACAACAGCATTGGAGTTTGAAGCTGTTGTTTGTATCATATTATTAGCCGATACAGAGGGAGGGGGAGAGGGTGCTGGACTAGAAGACAGATTAGCCCTGTTAGGCTCAGTAGAACTAGAACAAACGGCTAATGTTGATTTCGGGTCTCCCAATTGATCAAAGTTTGACAAGTGCCCTGCTGGCGGTTGTTCTGAAGGTATGGGTTCTGAATAAATGCTGTCGTCATCAGATGAGCGGGAAGTCCAAGAAGTATCAACCTCTTTTTTCCGACGCTTGCCGGAATTTCAGACCATTTCAAAAGTAGATTTAATTTAGAGTCGAATTGCCTCGTCGAACAAATGCTCAATCCTCCCAGACACTGTTTATAGCTGCGATGCAAAAATCACACAGCCGAGAGCTTATGTTAATAGTAACCTCTCTTGTTGAAGTCTCAGCAAGCTCTCCTGAAGCTGACAGAAGTTCTGGATTTGGATTTGGGGCGTGGTGACTCTGAGAGAAAGAATTTCAGGGTCAAGCCTTTGCAACGGCCATCAGCCACGCATCACATTTTCATTTGTTAGTAAGAAGAAGGAAGGGAGACCAAGCCAGGTGGAAACAACATTAAAGAGAAGAGGCTAGAAGAGGTGTGAAAGTTTGTGTTAAGGTTGAGAAGTAATCAAGGGGAAGAGAAGTTCAAGGGGAAATTCATTGGTTTATTTTTGCTATGTGTCAATTATTGCACTGTGCATTTGATAATTATATTAGCCATGGGGCCTCGTATGCCCTGAGTGACTATTTGCGATATTATTATGGTTTGGTTATTTCAATTTTATTATTATTATTGCTTTTTTTCTTACACCCTCCCAGCCTCCACTCTAGCCAACCTCCTCTACCTCACCCTCCAAGCACTCTCCAAAAATCGCTTTCCACTCTCAATCATAGCAGCAGTTACCCCCGTTGACAGTCCCACAATCATTGCAATCCATTCATCTCCTGTTCGCTCATACATCACACCATTACCCTCATTCCTCTCATCCAGTATCACTCTCATCATTTCCAGTCTCTCCTGCTCATATGCATCACACTCCATCATCAGATGCTCCACAGTTTCCCTCTCACCTCTGTCACACATAAAGCAAATGTCTTCTCTTCTATCATTCCACCTGTATGTCCGTGCATTCACACCCAACGCATTTGCTCTCACACAGAACATTAAGTCTCCACCTCTACTTCCATCCTATATATATTCATACCTTGGCATTTCTTTCATCTTGTACAATCTCAGGCTGTCCTTTCTTTCCATTCCTTGCTTCCATACTCTTAGACCACACAATTTCACTCTCTTTTCTATTACTTTCTTCCATTCTTTGATTGCTCTTGTGACCTCCCTTGTGCAGCAAGGTAACCTGGCTTTCATTCCATGCCGCAGGTAAACATTCATTCATCCAAACAACATTGAATAGGTCAGTCAGTCTACCAATTGCACTCACACCTCCATACTTATACATCTCATATGGTATCTCATCCATTCCAGTTGCCTTATTATTCTTCAGTCGCTCCACCACCCGTTTCACTTCCACATTTGTAATTTCCCCGTCTATACCACTCAGATCTTTATATTCTAGAGATATGACATTTTCATCTGGCATAAATACCTCATTCACTCCACCTATGTCTTCCCAAAACTCTTTCACAGCTTCAGCCATTCTTGTTCTCTCAGTCACATACACTCCTCCTATGTTCAGCCCATCCACTCTCAGACCTTTTTCCCTATTGTCACCTCTTAGGAATGCATACCATTCCCGTCCACCTCTCTGTCCATTCAAAATAAATTCATTCATCCTATTTTGCTCATACTAGGTATGTGCACAAAGTACCCTCAAACGTAAACAATGCTGGCAAAATGGCGGACAGCCACTTTCCGCATCGGCGCGCGTAAGGTATTTAATTTTGAAAGTCCCGCCAAAATGTTAGCTTAATTTGATTGACTTTTGTTTGGAAACGGACTAAAAAAACTTGAACTATGACGACATTTTTTTTTTCGAGAAATGTCTATCAAGTACCTGCTTAGCTGGGATGTGCAAGAGGTAACATTTGGGCGGGAAATAAACATGGATATCGTATTTTGAAATTATTGAAAGATAATTTGAAATCAAGATTATAGTTTTTAGAACATGCTCTCAAAATTTCAGAGATTTGCAGCCATTCGGACAGTTTTTCTACCATGTCCTGTCGCGCTGTTTACGTTCAGTTCAGTCATGAGCCAGTGAGGTACGCTGGTCCTGAACTACTGCCGAGACTGAGACATGAGATGAGACAAGACATGAGACTGATGAGAGGGTACATGAGACAAGGCATGAGACAATATATGAGACGAGACATGAGACGAGATGTGAGATGAGACGCAAGACAAGACATGGGACGAGGAGATGAGACACGAGACGAGACATATGAGATTGGACATGATACAAGGCATGAGACAAGATGTGAGATGAGACACGAGACAAGACATGAGACAAGGCATGAGATGAGGAGACAAGCATGAGACGAGACGTGAGATTGGACATGAGACGAGGAGATGAGACACGAGATGAGACATGAGACAAGACGAGACATGCAATGAGACACAAGATGAAAGGAGACACGAGATGAGACAAGACAAGACACAAGACAAGACATGAGACGAGACACGACAAAAGGCACGAGACGAGATGAGATAAGACACGAGACGAGATGAGACGAGGGCACGAGGCACGAGACAAGATGAGACAAGGCACAAGACGAGATGAGACGAGGCACGATGTTGCCGGGTGGATGTCTCACGTTGCGGGTGAGGTAACCGTGTTACCTACTTTGAGTTTGATGTGGCAACAACCCTTCTATCTAGTTTGATAAAGGCGAATGAAAGACTGGTGTCTTAATCTCTTAAATTGAAGTAAAAATTCGGTGACAATGTAATGAGTGAATAAGTTTAACTGCATTCAGGAGTTATGATTAGGGCTAGGGGAAGGGAGCATGGACAGGG